>NC_137764.1:2242503-2465003 GCF_963264785.1 Psittacula echo
AGCACGGGTGCCAAAGAGGTTCCATTGTAATGGACTTTGAGTTGGGAAATCGAGGAGCGACAGCAATGTGGATGGCACCGTTGCAAAGCTGACTTTCTGCAGAAGAGGCACAGCTCAAGTTTTTTGCCCTGGCTCTTCTGCTGTGGGAGCAGAGGCCAGCCGTTCGTGCTCTACTCCCTGGGATGCTGGGCAGCCGAGCACAGGTGCCAGAGAGTTTCCATTTTAATGGACTTTGAGTTTTGAAATCGAGGAGCGACAGCAATGTGGATGGCACCGTTGCAAAGCTGACTTTCTGCAGAAGAGGCACAGCTCAAGTTTTTTGCCCTAGCTCTTCGGCTGTGGGAGCAGAGGCCAACCGTTCGTGCTCTACTCCCTGGGATGCTGGGCAGCCGAGCACGGGTGCCAAAGAGGTTCCATTGTAATGGACTTTGAGTTGGGAAATCGAGGAGCGACAGCAAAGTGGATGGCACCGTTGCAAAGCTGACTTTCTGCAGAAGAGACATAGCTCCAGTTTTTTGCCCTGGCTCTTCGGCTGTGGGAGCAGAGGCCAACCGTTCTTGCTGTACTGCCTGGGATGCTGGGCAGCCCAGCACGTGTGTCAAAGAGGTTCCTTTGTAATGGACTTTGAGTTGCGAAATCGAAGAGCGACAGCAATGCGGATGGCACCGTTGCAAAGCTGACTTTCTGCAGAAGAGGCACAGCTCAAGGTTTTTGCCCTGGCTCTTCGGCTGTGGGAGCAGAGGCCAACCGTTCGTGCTCTACTTCCTGGGATGCTGGGCAGCCCAGCACGGGTGCCAAAGAGGTTCCATTGTAATGGACTTTGAGTTGGGAAATCGAGGAGCGACAGCAATGCGGATGGCACCGTTGCAAAGCTGACTTTCTGCAGAAGAGGCACAGCTCAAGGTTTTTGCCCTGGCTTTTCGGCTGTGGGAGCAGAGGCCAGCCGTTCGTGCTCTACTCCCTGGGATGCTGGGCAGCCGAGCACGGGTGCCAGAGAGTTTCCAATGTAATGGACTTTGAGTTGGGAAATGGAGGAGCGACAGCAATGAGGATGGCACCGTTGCAAAGCTGACTTTCTGCAGAAGAGGCACAGATCAAGTTTTTTGCCCTGGCTCTTCGGCTGTGGGAGCAGAGGCCTATCGTTCGTGCTCTACTCCCTGGGATGGTGGGCAGCCCAGCACGGGTGCCAAAGAGGTTCCATTGTAATGGTCTTTGAGTTGGGAAATGGAGGAGCGACAGCAATGCGGATGGCACCGTTGCAAAGCTGACTTTCTGCAGAAGAGGCACAGCTCCAGTTTTTTGCCCTGGCTCTTCGGCTGTGGGAGCAGAGGCCAACCGTTCTTGCTGTACTGCCTGGGATGCTGGGCAGCCCAGCACGGGTGTCAAAGAGGTTCCATTGTAATGGACTTTGAGTTGCGAAATCGAAGAGCGACAGCAATGCGGATGGCACCGTTCCAAAGCTGACTTTCTGCAGAAGAGGCACAGCTCAAGCTTTTTGCCCTGGCTTTTTGGCTGTGGGAGCAGAGGCCAGCCGTTCGTGCTCTACTCCCTGGGATGCTGGGCAGCCGAGCACGGGTGCCAGAGAGTTTCCAATGTAATGGACTTTGAGTTGGGAAATCGAGGAGCGACAGCAATGCGGATGGCACCGTTGCAAAGCTGACTTTCTGCAGAAGAGGCACAGCTCTAGTTTTTTGCCTTGGCTCTTCGGCTGTGGGAGCAGAGGCCAACCGTTCTTGCTCTACTCCCTGGGATGCTGGGCAGCCGAACACGGGTGCCAAAGAGGTCCCATTGTAATGGACTTTGAGTTGGGAAATGGAGGAGCGACAGCAATGCGGATGGCACCGTTGCAAAGCTGACTTTCTGCAGAAGAGGCACAGCTCAAGTTTTTTGCCCTGGCTCTTCGGCTGTGGGAGCAGAGGCCAACCGTTCTTGCTATACTCCCTGGGATGCTGGGCAGCCCAGCACGGGTGCCAAAGAGGTTCCATTGTAATGGACTTTGAGTTGGGAAATCGAGGAGCGACAGCAATGCGGATGGCACCGTTGCAAAGCTGACTTTCTGCAGAAGAGGCACAGATCAAGCTTTTTGCCCTGGCTCTTCGGCTGTGGGAGCAGAGGCCAACCGTTCTTGCTCTACTCCCTGGGATGCTGGGCAGCCGAGCACGGGTGCCAAAGAGGTCCCAGTGTAATGGACTTTGAGTTGGGAAATGGAGGAGCGACAGCAATGCGGATGGCACCGTTGCAAAGCTGACTTTCTGCAGAAGAGGCACAGCTCAAGTTTTTTGCCCTGGCTCTTCGGCTGTGGGAGCAGAGGCCAACCGTTCGTGCTCTAGTCCCTGGGATGCTGGGCAGCCGAGCACAGGTGCCAAAGAGGTCCCATTGTAATGGACTTTGAGTTGGGAAATCGAGGAGCGACAGCAATGCGAATGGCACCGTTGCAAAGCTGACTTTCTGCAGAAGAGGCACAGCTCCAGTTTTTTGCCCTGGCTCTTTGGCTGTGGGAGCAGAGGCCAACCGTTCGTGCTCTACTCCCTGGGATGCTGGGCAGCCCAGCATGGGTGCCAAAGAGGTTCCATTGTAATGGACTTTGAGCTGGGAAATGGAGGAGCGACAGCAATGCGGATGGCACCGTTGCAAAGCTGACTTTCTGCAGAAGAGGCACAGCTCCAGTTTTTTGCCCTGGCTCTTCGGCTGTGGGAGCAGAGGCCAACCGTTCGTGCTCTACTGCCTGGGATGCTGGGCAGCCCAGAACGGGTGCCAAAGAGGTTCCATTGTAATGGACTTTGAGTTGGGAAATGGAGGAGCGACAGCAAAGTGGATGGCACCGTTGCAAAGCTGACTTTCTGCAGAAGAGGCACAGCTCCAGTTTTTTGCCCTGGCTCTTCGGCTGTGGGAGCAGAGGCCAACCGTTCTTGCTGTACTGCCTGGGATGCTGGGCTGCCCAGCACGTGTGTCAAAGAGGTTCCATTGTAATGGACTTTGAGTTGCGAAATCGAAGAGCGACAGCAATGCGGATGGCACCGTTGCAAAGCTGACTTTCTGCAGAAGAGGCACAGCTCAAGCTTTTTGCCCTGGCTCTTCGGCTGTGGGAGCAGAGGCCAACCGTTCTTGCTCTACTCCCTGGGATGCTGGGCAGCCCAGCACGGGTGCCAAAGAGGTTCCATTGTAATGGACTTTGAGTTGGGAAATGGAGGAACCTCAGCAATGCGGATGGCACCGTTGCAAAGCTGACTTTCTGCAGAAGAGGCACAGCTCAAGGTTTTTGCCCTGGCTTTTCGGCTGTGGGAGCAGAGGCCAGCCGTTCGTGCTCTACTCCCTGGGATGCTGGGCAGCCGAGCACAGGTGCCAGAGAGTTTCCAATATAATGGACTTTGAGTTGGGAAATCGAGGAGCGACAGCAATGCGGATGGCACCGTTGCAAAGCTGACTTTCTGCAGAAGAGGCACAGCTCCAGTTTTTTGCCCTGGCTCTTCGGCTGTGGGAGCAGAGGCCAGCCGTTCGTGCTCTACTGCCTGGGATGCTGGGCAGCCGAGCACAGGTGCCAGAGATTTTCCATTGTAATGGACTTTGAGTTGGGAAATCGAGGAGCGACAGCAATGCGGATGGCACCGTTGCAAAGCTGACGTTCTGCAGAAGAGGCACAGCTCAAGTTTTTTGCCCTGGCTCTTCGGCTGTGGGAGCAGAGGCCAGCCGTTCGTGCTCTACTCCCTGGGATGCTGGGCAGCCGAGCACAGGTGCCAGAGATTTTCCATTTTAATGGACTTTGAGTTTTGAAATCGAGGAGCGACAGCAATGCGGATGGCACCGTTGCAAAGCTGACTTTCTGCAGAAGAGGCACAGCTCAAGTTTTTTGCCCTGGCTCTTCGGCTGTGGGAGCAGAGGCCAACCGTTCTTGCTCTACTCCCTGGGATGCTGGGCAGCCCAGCACGGGTGCCAAAGAGGTTCCATTGTAATGGACTTTGAGTTGGGAAATCGAGGAGCGACAGCAATGCGAATGGCACCGTTGCAAAGCTGACTTTCTGCAGAAGAGGCACAGCTCAAGCTTTTTGCCCTGGCTCTTCGGCTGTGGGAGCAGAGGCCAACCGTTCTTGCTCTACTCCCTGGGATGCTGGGCAGCCGAGCACGGGTGCCAAAGAGGTCCCAGTGTAATGGACTTTGAGTTGGGAAATGGAGGAGCGACAGCAATGCGGATGGCACCGTTGCAAAGCTGACTTTCTGCAGAAGAGGCACAGCTCAAGTTTTTTGCCCTGGCTCTTCGGCTGTGGGAGCAGAGGCCAACCGTTCTTGCTCTACTCCCTGGGATGCTGGGCAGCCGAGCACAGGTGCCAAAGAGGTCCCAGTGTAATGGACTTTGAGTTGGGAAATCGAGGAGCGACAGCAATGCGAATGGCACCGTTGCAAAGCTGACTTTCTGCAGAAGAGGCACAGCTCCAGTTTTTTGCCCTGGCTCTTCGGCTGTGGGAGCAGAGGCCAACCGTTCGTGCTCTACTGCCTGCGATGCTGGGCAGCCCAGCACGGGTGCCAAAGAGGTTCCATTGTAATGGACTTTGAGTTGGGAAATCGAGGAGCGACAGCAAAGCGGATGGCACCGTTGCAAAGCTGACTTTCTGCAGAAGAGGCACAGCTCCAGTTTTTTGCCCTGGCTCTTCGGCTGTGGGAGCAGAGGCCAACCGTTCGTGCTCTACTGCCTGGGATGCTGGGCAGCCCAGAACGGGTGAAAAAGAGGTTCCATTGTAATGGACTTTGAGTTGGGAAACGGAGGAGCGACAGCAAAGTGGATGGCACCGTTGCAAAGCTGACTTTCTGCAGAAGAGGCACAGCTCCAGTTTTTTGCCCTGGCTCTTCGGCTGTGGGAGCAGAGGCCAACCGTTCTTGCTGTACTGCCTGGGATGCTGGGCAGCCCAGCACGTGTGTCAAAGAGGTTCCATTGTAATGGACTTTGAGTTGCGAAATCGAAGAGCGACAGCAATGCGGATGGCACCGTTGCAAAGCTGACTTTCTGCAGAAGAGGCACAGCTCAAGCTTTTTGCCCTGGCTTTTCGGCTGTGGGAGCAGAGGCCAACCGTTCGTGCTCTACTCCCTGGGATGCTGGGCAGCCCAGCACGGGTGCCAAAGAGGTTCCATTGTAATGGACTTTGAGTTGGGAAATGGAGGAACCTCAGCAATGCGGATGGCACCGTTGCAAAGCTGACTTTCTGCAGAAGAGGCACAGCTCCAGTTTTTTGCCCTGGCTTTTCGGCTGTGGGAGCAGAGGCCAACCGTTCGTGCTCTACTCCCTGGGATGCTGGGCAGCCGAGCACAGGTGCCAGAGAGTTTCCAATATAATGGACTTTGAGTTGGGAAATCGAGGAGCGACAGCAATGCGGATGGCACCGTTGCAAAGCTGACTTTCTGCAGAAGAGGCACAGCTCTAGTTTTTTGCCTTGGCTCTTCGGCTGTGGGAGCAGAGGCCAACCGTTCTTGCTCTACTCCCTGGGATGCTGGGCAGCCGAACACGGGTGCCAAAGAGGTCCCATTGTAATGGACTTTGAGTTGGGAAATGGAGGAGCGACAGCAATGCGGATGGCACCGTTGCAAAGCTGACTTTCTGCAGAAGAGGCACAGCTCAAGCTTTTTGCCCTGGCTTTTCGGCTGTGGGAGCAGAGGCCAGCCGTTCGTGCTCTACTCCCTGGGATGCTGGGCAGCCGAGCACGGGTGCCAGAGAGTTTCCAATGTAATTGACTTTGAGTTGGGAAATCGAGGAGCGACAGCAATGCGGATGGCACCGTTGCAAAGCTGACTTTCTGCAGAAGAGGCACAGCTCCAGTTTTTTGCCCTGGCTCTTCGGCTGTGGGAGCAGAGGCCAGCCGTTCGTGCTCTACTGCCTGGGATGCTGGGCAGCCGAGCACAGGTGCCAGAGAGTTTCCATTGTAATGGACTTTGAGTTGGGAAATCGAGGAGCGACAGCAATGCGGATGGCACCGTTGCAAAGCTGACTTTCTGCAGAAGAGGCACAGCTCAAGTTTTTTGCCCTGGCTCTTCGGCTGTGGGAGCAGAGGCCAGCCGTTCGTGCTCTACTCCCTGGGATGCTGGGCAGCCGAGCACAGGTGCCAGAGATTTTCCATTTTAATGGACTTTGAGTTGGGAAATCGAGGAGCGACAGCAATGCGGATGGCACCGTTGCAAAGCTGACTTTCTGCAGAAGAGGCACAGCTCAAGTTTTTTGCCCTGGCTCTTCGGCTGTGGGAGCAGAGGCCAACCGTTCTTGCTCTACTCGCTGGGATGCTGGGCAGCCCAGCACGGGTGCCAAAGAGGTTCCATTGTAATGGACTTTGAGTTGGGAAATCGAGGAGCGACAGCAATGCGGATGGCACCGTTGCAAAGCTGACTTTCTGCAGAAGAGGCACAGCTCAAGTTTTTTGCCCTGGCTCTTCGGCTGTGGGAGCAGAGGCCAACCGTTCTTGCTCTACTCCCTGGGATGCTGGGCAGCCGAGCACAGGTGCCAAAGAGGTCCCAGTGTAATGGACTTTGAGTTGGGAAATCGAGGAGCGACAGCAATGCGAATGGCACCGTTGCAAAGCTGACTTTCTGCAGAAGAGGCACAGCTCCAGTTTTTTGCCCTGGCTCTTCGGCTGTGGGAGCAGAGGCCAACCGTTCGTGCTCTACTGCCTGCGATGCTGGGCAGCCCAGCACGGGTGCCAAAGAGGTTCCATTGTAATGGACTTTGAGTTGGGAAATGGAGGAGCGACAGCAAAGCGGTTGGCACCGTTGCAAAGCTGACTTTCTGCAGAAGAGGCACAGCTCCAGTTTTTTGCCCTGGCTCTTCGGCTGTGGGAGCAGAGGCCAACCGTTCGTGCTCTACTGCCTGGGATGCTGGGCAGCCCAGAACGGGTGAAAAAGAGGTTCCATTGTAATGGACTTTGAGTTGGGAAATGGAGGAGCGACAGCAAAGTGGATGGCACTGTTGCAAAGCTGACTTTCTGCAGAAGAGGCACAGCTCCAGTTTTTTGCCCTGGCTCTTCGGCTGTGGGAGCAGAGGCCAACCGTTCTTGCTGTACTGCCTGGGATGCTGGGCAGCCCAGCACGTGTGTCAAAGAGGTTCCATTGTAATGGACTTTGAGTTGCGAAATCGAAGAGCGACAGCAATGCGGATGGCACCGTTGCAAAGCTGACTTTCTGCAGAAGAGGCACAGCTCAAGCTTTTTGCCCTGGCTCTTCGGCTGTGGGAGCAGAGGCCAACCGTTCGTGCTCTACTCCCTGGGATGCTGGGCAGCCCAGCACAGGTGCCAAAGAGGTTCCATTGTAATGGACTTTGAGTTGGGAAATGGAGGAACCTCAGCAATGCGGATGGCACCGTTGCAAAGCTGACTTTCTGCAGAAGAGGCACAGCTCAAGGTTTTTGCCCTGGCTTTTCGGCTGTGGGAGCAGAGGCCAGCCGTTCGTGCTCTACTCCCTGGGATGCTGGGCAGCCGAGCACAGGTGCCAGAGAGTTTCCAATGTAATGGACTTTGAGTTGGGAAATCGAGGAGCGACAGCAATGCGGATGGCACCGTTGCAAAGCTGACTTTCTGCAGAAGAGGCACAGCTCAAGGTTTTTGCCCTGGCTTTTCGGCTGTGGGAGCAGAGGCCAGCCGTTCGTGCTCTACTCCCTGGGATGCTGGGCAGCCCAGCACGGGTGCCAGAGAGTTTCCAATGTAATGGACTTTGAGTTGGGAAATCGAGGAGCGACAGCAATGCGGATGGCACCGTTGCAAAGCTGACTTTCTGCAGAAGAGGCACAGCTCTAGTTTTTTGCCTTGGCTCTTCGGCTGTGGGAGCAGAGGCCAACCGTTCGTGCTCTACTCCCTGGGATGCTGGGCAGCCGAACACGGGTGCCAAAGAGGTCCCATTGTAATGGACTTTGAGTTGGGAAATGGAGGAGCGACAGCAATGCGGATGGCACCGTTGCAAAGCTGACTTTCTGCAGAAGAGGCACAGCTCCAGTTTTTTGCCCTGGCTCTTCGGCTGTGGGAGCAGAGGCCAACCGTTCGTGCTCTAATGCCTGGGATACCGGGCAGCAGAGCACGGGTGCAAAGAGGTTCCATTGTAATGGACTTTGAGTTGGGAAATCGAGGAGCGACAGCAATGCGGATGGCACCGTTGCAAAGCTGACTTTCTGCAGAAGAGGCACAGCTCAAGCTTTTTGCCCTGGCTCTTCGACTGTGGGAGTAGAGGCCAACCGTTCGTGTTCTACTCCCTTGGATGCTGGGCAGCCCAGCACGGGTGCCAAAGAGGTTCCATTTTAATGGTCTTTGAGTTGGGAAATGGAGGAGCGACAGCAATGCGGATGGCACCGTTGCAAAGCTGACTTTCTGCAGAAGAGGCACAGCTCCAGTTTTTTGCCCTGGCTCTTCGGCTGTGGGAGCAGAGGCCAATCGTTCGTGCTCTACTCCCTGGGATGGTGGGCAGCCGAGCACGTGTGCCAAAGAGGTTCCATTGTAATGGACTTTGAGTTTTGAAATCGAGGAGCGACAGCAATGCGGATGGCACCGTTGCAAAGCTGACTTTCTGCAGAAGAGGCACAGCTCCAGTTTTTTGCCCTGGCTCTTCGGCTGTGGGAGCAGAGGCCAGCCGTTCGTGCTCTACTGCCTGGGATGCTGGGCAGCCGAGCACAGGTGCCAGAGAGTTTCCATTGTAATGGACTTTGAGTTGGGAAATCGAGGAGCGACAGCAATGCGGATGGCACCGTTGCAAAGCTGACTTTCTGCAGAAGAGGCACAGCTCAAGTTTTTTGCCCTGGCTCTTCGGCTGTGGGAGCAGAGGCCAGCCGTTCGTGCTCTACTCCCTTGGATGCTGGGCAGCCGAGCACAGGTGCCAGAGAGTTTCCATTGTAATGGACTTTGAGTTTTGAAATCGAGGAGCGACAGCAATGCGGATGGCACCGTTGCAAAGCTGACTTTCTGCAGAAGAGGCACAGCTCAAGGTTTTTGCCCTGGCTTTTCGGCTGTGGGAGCAGAGGCCAGCCGTTCGTGCTCTACTCCCTGGGATGCTGGGCAGCCGAGCACAGGTGCCAGAGAGTTTCCATTGTAATGGACTTTGAGTTGGGAAATCGAGGAGCGACAGCAATGCGGATGGCACCGTTGCAAAGCTGACTTTCTGCAGAAGAGGCACAGCTCAAGCTTTTTGCCCTGGCTCTTCGGCTGTGGGAGTAGAGGCCAACCGTTCGTGTTCTACTCCCTTGGATGCTGGGCAGCCCAGCACGGTTGCCAAAGAGGTTCCATTGTAATGGACTTTGAGTTGGGAAATGGAGGAGCGACAGCAATGCGGATGGCACCGTTGCAAAGCTGACTTTCTGCAGAAGAGGCACAGCTCCAGTTTTTTGCCCTGGCTCTTCGGCTGTGGGAGCAGAGGCCAACCGTTCTTGCTCTACTGCCTGGGATGCTGGGCAGCCCAGCACGGGTGCCAAAGAGGTCCCAGTGTAATGGACTTTGAGTTGGGAAATGGAGGAGCGACAGCAATGCGGATGGCACCGTTGCAAAGCTGACTTTCTGCAGAAGAGGCACAGCTCAAGGTTTTTGCCCTGGCTCTTCGGCTGTGGGAGCAGAGGCCAACCGTTCGTGCTCTACTCCCTGGGATACTGGACAGCCCAGCACGGGTGCCAAAGAGGTTCCATTGTAATGGACTTTGAGTTGGGAAATGGAGGAGCGACAGCAATGTGGATGGCACCGTTGCAAAGCTGACTTTCTGCAGAAGAGGCACAGCTCAAGTTTTTTGCCCTGGCTCTTCGGCTGTGGGAGCAGAGGCCAACCGTTCATGCTCTACTCGCTGGGATGCTGGTCAGCCGAGCACGGGTGCCAGAGAGTTTCCAGTGTAATGGACTTTGAGTTGGGAAATGGAGGAGCGACAGCAATGCGGATGGCACCGTTGCAAAGCTGACTTTCTGCAGAAGAGGCACAGCTCAAGTTTTTTGCCCTGGCTCTTCGGCTGTGGGAGCAGAGGCCAACCGTTCGTGCTCTACTCGCTGGGATGCTGGGCAGCCCAGCACGTGTGCCATAGAGGTTCCATTGTAATGGACTTTGAGTTTTGAAATCGAGGAGCGACAGCAATGCGGATGGCACCGTTGCGAAGCTGACTTTCTGCAGAAGAGGCACAGCTCAAGGTTTTTGCCCTGGCTCTTCGGCTGTGGGAGCAGAGGCCAGCCGTTCGTGCTCTACTGCCTAGGATGGTGGGCAGCCGAGCACGGGTGCCAAAGAGGTCCCAGTGTAATGGACTTTGAGTTGGGAAATCGAGGAGCGACAGCAATGCGGATGGCACCGTTGCAAAGCTGACTTTCTGCAGAAGAGGCACAGCTCCAGTTTTTTGCCCTGGCTCTTTGGCTGTGGGAGCAGAGGCCAGCCGTTCGTGCTCTACTGCCTGGGATGCTGGGCAGCCGAGCACAGGTGCCAGAGAGTTTCCATTGTAATGGACTTGGAGTTGGGAAATCGAGGAGCGACAGCAATGTGGATGGCACCGTTGCAAAGCTGACTTTCTGCAGAAGAGGCACAGCTCAAGTTTTTTGCCCTGGCTCTTCGGCTGTGGGAGCAGAGGCCAAGCGTTCGTGCTCTACTGCCTGGGATGCTGGGCAGCCCAGCACGGGTGCCAAAGAGGTCCCATTGTAATGGACTTTGAGTTGGGAAATGGAGGAGCGACAGCAATGCGGATGGCACCGTTGCAAAGCTGACTTTCTGCAGAAGAGGCACAGCTCCAGTTTTTTGCCCTGGCTCTTCGGCTGTGGGAGCAGAGGCCAACCGTTCGTGCTCTACTCCCTGGGATACTGGGCAGCCGAGCACGGGTGCCAAAGAGGTTCCATTGTAATGGACTTTGAGTTGGGAAATGGAGGAGCGACAGCAATGCGGATGGCACCGTTGCAAAGCTGACTTTCTGCAGAAGAGGCACAGCTCCAGTTTTTTGCCCTGGCTCTTCGGCTGTGGGAGCAGAGGTCAACCGTTCGTGCTCTAATCCCTGGGATGCTGGGCAGCCCAGCACGGGTGCCAAAGAGGTTCCATTGTAATGGACTTTGAGTTGGGAAATGGAGGAGCGACAGCAATGCGGATGGCACCGTTGCAAAGCTGACTTTCTGCAGAAGAGGCACAGCTCAAGCTTTTTGCCCTGGCTCTTCGGCTGTGGGAGCAGAGGCCAACCGTTCGTGCTCTACTCGCTGGGATACTGGGCAGCCGAGCACGGGTGCCAAAGAGGTTCCATTGTAATGGACTTTGAGTTGGGAAATGGAGGAGCGACAGCAATGCGGATGGCACCGTTGCAAAGCTGACTTTCTGCAGAAGAGGCACAGCTCCAGTTTTTTGCCCTGGCTCTTTGGCTGTGGGAGCAGAGGCCAAACGTTCGTGCTCTACTCCCTGGGATGCTGGGCAGGCGAGCACGGGTGCCAAAGAGGTTCCATTGTAATGGACTTTGAGTTTTGAAATGGAGGAGCGACAGCAATGCGGATGGCACCGTTGCAAAGCTGACTTTCTGCAGAAGAGGCACAGCTCCAGTTTTTTGCCCTGGCTCTTCGGCTGTGGGAGCAGAGGCCAACCGTTCGCGCTCTACTCCCTGGGATACTGGGCAGCCGATCACGGGTGTCAAAGAGGTTCCATTGTAATGGACTTTGAGATGGGAAATCGAGGAGCGACAGCAATGCGGATGGCACCGTTGCAAAGCTGACTTTCTGCAGAAGAGGCACAGCTCAAGCTTTTTGCCCTGGCTCTTCGGCTGTGGGAGCAGAGGCCAACCGTTCGTGCTCTACTCCCTGGGATGCTGGGCAGCCCAGCACGTGTGCCAAAGAGGTTCCATTGTAATGGACTTTGAGTTGGGAAATCGAGGAGCGACAGCAATGCGGATGGCACCGTTGCAAAGCTGACTTTCTGCAGAAGAGGCACAGGTCAAGGTTTTTGCCCTGGCTTTTCGGCTGTGGGAGCAGAGGCCAGCCGTTCGTGCTCTACTCCCTGGGATGCTGGGCAGCCGAGCACGGGTGCCAGAGAGTTTCCAATGTAATGGACTTTGAGTTGGGAAATCGAGGAGCGACAGCAATGCGGATGGCACCGTTGCAAAGCTGACTTTCTGCAGAAGAGGCACAGCTCTAGTTTTTTGCCTTGGCTCTTCGGCTGTGGGAGCAGAGGCCAACCGTTCTTGCTCTACTCCCTGGGATGCTGGGCAGCCGAACACGGGTGCCAAAGATGTCCCATTGTAATGGACTTTGAGTTGGGAAATGGAGGAGCGACAGCAATGCGGATGGCACCGTTGCAAAGCTGACTTTCTGCAGAAGAGGCACAGCTCCAGTTTTTTGCCCTGGCTCTTCGGCTGTGGGAGCAGAGGCCAACCGTTCGTGCTCTAATGCCTGGGATACCGGGCAGCAGAGCACGGGTGCAAAGAGGTTCCATTGTAATGGACTTTGAGTTGGGAAATGGAGGAGCGACAGCAATGCGGATGGCACCGTTGCAAAGCTGACTTTCTGCAGAAGAGGCACAGCTCAAGCTTTTTGCCCTGGCTCTTCGGCTGTGGGAGTAGAGGCCAACCGTTCGTGTTCTACTCCCTTGGATGCTGGGCAGCCGAGCACGGGTGCCATAGAGGTTCCATTGTAATGGTCTTTGAGTTGGGAAATGGAGGAGCGACAGCAATGCGGATGGCACCGTTGCAAAGCTGACTTTCTGCAGAAGAGGCACAGCTCCAGTTTTTTGCCCTGGCTCTTCGGCTGTGGGAGCAGAGGCCAATCGTTCGTGCTCTACTCCCTGGGATGGTGGGCAGCCGAGCACGTGTGCCCAAGAGGTTCCATTGTAATGGACTTTGAGTTTTGAAATCGAGGAGCGACAGCAATGCGGATGGCACCGTTGCAAAGCTGACTTTCTGCAGAAGAGGCACAGCTCAAGCTTTTTGCCCTGGCTCTTTGGCTGTGGGAGTAGAGGCCAACCGTTCTTGCTCTACTCCCTGGGATGCTGGGCAGCCGAGCACAGGTGCCAAAGAGGTCCCAGTGTAATGGACTTTGAGTTGGGAAATGGAGGAGCGACAGCAATGCGGATGGCACCGTTGCAAAGCTGACTTTCTGCAGAAGAGGCACAGCTCAAGTTTTTTGCCCTGGCTCTTCGGCTGTGGGAGCAGAGGCCAACCGTTCTTGCTCTACTCCCTTGGATGCTGGGCAGCCGAGCACGGGTGCCAAAGAGGTCCCAGTGCAATGGACATTGAGTTGGGAAATCGAGGAGCGACAGCAATGCGGATGGCACCATTGCAAAGCTGACTTTCTGCAGAAGAGGCACAGCTCCAGTTTTTTGCCCTGGCTCTTCGGCTGTGGGAGCAGAGGCCAACCGTTCGTGCTCTACTGCCTGCGATGCTGGGCAGCCCAGCACGGGTGCCAAAGAGGTTCCATTGTAATGGACTTTGAGTTGGGAAATGGAGGAGCGACAGCAAAGCGGATGGCACCGTTGCAAAGCTGACTTTCTGCAGAAGAGGCACAGCTCAAGGTTTTTGCCCTGGCTTTTCGGCTGTGGGAGCAGAGGCCAGCCGTTCGTGCTCTACTCCCTGGGATGCTGGGCAGCCGAGCACAGGTGCCAAAGAGTTTCCAATGTAATGGACTTTGAGTTGGGAAATCGAGGAGCGACAGCAATGCGGATGGCACCGTTGCAAAGCTGACTTTCTGCAGAAGAGGCACAGCTCAAGCTTTTTGCCCTGGCTCTTCGGCTGTGGGAGTAGAGGCCAACCGTTCGTGTTCTACTCCCTTGGATGCTGGGCAGCCCAGCACGGGTGCCAAAGAGGTTCCATTGTAATGGTCTTTGAGTTGGGAAATGGAGGAGCGACAGCAATGCGGATGGCACCGTTGCAAAGCTGACTTTCTGCAGAAGAGGCACAGCTCCAGTTTTTTGCCCTGGCTCTTCGGCTGTGGGAGCAGAGGCCAACCGTTCGTGCTCTACTCGCTGGGATGCTGGGCAGCCCAGCACGTGTGCCATAGAGGTTCCATTGTAATGGACTTTGAGTTTTGAAATCGAGGAGCGACAGCAATGCGGATGGCACCGTTGCAAAGCTGACTTTCTGCAGAAGAGGCACAGCTCAAGCTTTTTGCCCTGGCTCTTCGGCTGTGGGAGTAGAGGCCAACCGTTCGTGTTCTACTCCCTTGGATGCTGGGCAGCCCAGCACGGGTGCCAAAGAGGTTCCATTGTAATGGTCTTTGAGTTGGGAAATGGAGGAGCGACAGCAATGCGGATGGCACCGTTGCAAAGCTGACTTTCTGCAGAAGAGGCACAGCTCAAGTTTTTTGCCCTGGCTCTTCGGCTGTGGGAGCAGAGGCCAACCGTTCGTGCTCTACTCGCTGGGATGCTGGGCAGCCCAGCACGTGTGCCATAGAGGTTCCATTGTAATGGACTTTGAGTTTTGAAATCGAGGAGCGACAGCAATGCGGATGGCACCGTTGCAAAGCTGACTTTCTGCAGAAGAGGCACAGCTCCAGTTTTTTGCCCTGGCTCTTCGGCTGTGGGAGCAGAGGCCAATCGTTCGTGCTCTACTCCCTGGGATGGTGGGCAGCCGAGCACGGGTGCCAAAGAGGTTCCATTGTAATGGACTTTGAGTTGGGAAATCGAGGAACCTCAGCAATGCGGATGGCACCGTTGCGAAGCTGACTTTCTGCAGAAGAGGCACAGCTCCAGTTTTTTGCCCTGGCTCTTTGGCTGTGGGAGCAGAGGCCAGCCGTTCGTGCTCTACTGCCTGGGATGCTGGGCAGCCGAGCACAGGTGCCAGAGAGTTTCCATTGTAATGGACTTTGAGTTGGGAAATCGAGGAGCGACAGCAATGCGGATGGCACCGTTGCAAAGCTGACTTTCTGCAGAAGAGGCACAGCTCAAGTTTTTTGCCCTGGCTCTTCGGCTGTGGGAGCAGAGGCCAAGCGTTCGTGCTCTACTCCCTGGGATGCTGGGCAGCCCAGCACGGGTGCCAAAGAGGTCCCATTGTAATGGACTTTGAGTTGGGAAATGGAGGAGCGACAGCAATGCGGATGGCACCGTTGCAAAGCTGACTTTCTGCAGAAGAGGCACAGCTCAAGCTTTTTGCCCTGGCTCTTCGGCTGTGGGAGCAGAGGCCAACCGTTCGTGCTCTACTCCCTGGGATGCTGGGCAGCCCAGCACGGGTGCCAAAGAGGTTCCATTGTAATGGACTTTGAGTTGGGAAATGGAGGAGCGACAGCAATGCGGATGGCACCGTTGCAAAGCTGACTTTCTGCAGAAGAGGCACAGCTCCAGTTTTTTGCCCTGGCTCTTCGGCTGTGGGAGCAGAGGTCAACCGTTCGTGCTCTAATCCCTGGGATGCTGGGCAGCCCAGCACGGGTGCCAAAGAGGTTCCATTGTAATGGACTTTGAGTTGGGAAATGGAGGAGCGACAGCAATGCGGATGGCACCGTTGCAAAGCTGACTTTCTGCAGAAGAGGCACAGCTCAAGCTTTTTGCCCTGGCTCTTCGGCTGTGGGAGCAGAGGCCAACCGTTCGTGCTCTACTCGCTGGGATACTGGGCAGCCGAGCACGGGTGCCAAAGAGGTTCCATTGTAATGGACTTTGAGTTGGGAAATGGAGGAGCGACAGCAATGCGGATGGCACCGTTGCAAAGCTGACTTTCTGCAGAAGAGGCACAGCTCCAGTTTTTTGCCCTGGCTCTTCGGCTGTGGGAGCAGAGGCCAAACGTTCGTGCTCTACTGCCTGGGATACTGGGCAGCCCAGCACGGGTGCCAAAGAGGTTCCATTGTAATGGACTTTGAGTTTTGAAATGGAGGAGCGACAGCAATGCGGATGGCACCGTTGCAAAGCTGACTTTCTGCAGAAGAGGCACAGCTCCAGTTTTTTGCCCTGGCTCTTCGGCTGTGGGAGCAGAGGCCAACCGTTCGCGCTCTACTGCCTGGGATGCTGGGCAGCCGAGCACGGGTGTCAAAGAGGTTCCATTGTAATGGACTTTGAGTTTTGAAATCGAGGAGCGACAGCAATGCGGATGGCACCGTTGCAAAGCTGACTTTCTGCAGAAGAGGCACAGCTCAAGCTTTTTGCCCTGGCTCTTCGGCTGTGGGAGCAGAGGCCAACCGTTCGTGCTCTACTCCCTGGGATGCTGGGCAGCCGAGCACGGGTGCCAAAGAGGTTCCATTGTAATGGACTTTGAGTTGGGAAATCGAGGAGCAACAGCAATGCGGATGGCACCGTTGCAAAGCTGACTTTCTGCAGAAGAGGCACAGCTCAAGGTTTTTGCCCTGGCTTTTCGGCTGTGGGAGCAGAGGCCAGCCGTTCGTGCTCTACTCCCTGGGATGCTGGGCAGCCCAGCACGGGTGCCAGAGAGTTTCCAATGTAATGGACTTTGAGTTGGGAAATCGAGGAGCGACAGCAATGCGGATGGCACCGTTGCAAAGCTGACTTTCTGCAGAAGAGGCACAGCTCTAGTTTTTTGCCTTGGCTCTTCGGCTGTGGGAGCAGAGGCCAACCGTTCTTGCTCTACTCCCTGGGATGCTGGGCAGCCGAACACGGGTGCCAAAGAGGTCCCATTGTAATGGACTTTGAGTTGGGAAATGGAGGAGCGACAGCAATGCGGATGGCACTGTTGCAAAGCTGACTTTCTGCAGAAGAGGCACATCTCCAGTTTTTTGCCCTGGCTCTTCGGCTGTGGGAGCAGAGGCCAACCGTTCGTGCTCTAATGCCTGGGATACCGGGCAGCAGAGCACGGGTGCAAAGAGGTTCCATTGTAATGGACTTTGAGTTGGGAAATCGAGGAGCGACAGCAATGCGGATGGCACCGTTGCAAAGCTGACTTTCTGCAGAAGAGGCACAGCTCAAGCTTTTTGCCCTGGCTCTTCGGCTGTGGGAGTAGAGGCCAACCGTTCGTGTTCTACTCCCTTGGATGCTGGGCAGCCGAGCACGGGTGCCAAAGAGGTTCCATTGTAATGGTCTTTGAGTTGGGAAATGGAGGAGCGACAGCAATGCGGATGGCACCGTTGCAAAGCTGACTTTCTGCAGAAGAGGCACAGCTCCAGTTTTTTGCCCTGGCTCTTCGGCTGTGGGAGCAGAGGCCAATCGTTCGTGCTCTACTCCCTGGGATGGTGGGCAGCCGAGCACGTGTGCCAAAGAGGTTCCATTGTAATGGACTTTGAGTTGGGAAATCGAGGAGCAACAGCAATGCGGATGGCACCGTTGCAAAGCTGACTTTCTGCAGAAGAGGCACAGCTCCAGTTTTTTGCCCTGGCTCTTCGGCTGTGGGAGCAGAGGCCAACCGTTCGTGCTCTACTGCCTGGGATGCTGGGCAGCCCAGCACGGGTGCCAAAGAGGTCCCATTGTAATGGACTTTGAGTTGGGAAATGGAGGAGCGACAGCAATGCTGATGGCACCGTTGCAAAGCTGACTTTCTGCAGAAGAGGCACAGCTCAAGTTTTTTGCCCTGGCTCTTCGGCTGTGGGAGCAGAGGCCAACCGTTCGTGCTCTACTCCTTGGGATACTGGGCAGCCGAGCACGGGTGCCAAAGAGGTTCCATTGTAATGGACTTTGAGTTGGGAAATCGAGGAGCGACAGCAATGTGGATGGCACCGTTGCAAAGCTGACTTTCTGCAGAAGAGGCACAGCTCAAGTTTTTTGCCCTGGCTCTTCGGCTGTGGGAGCAGAGGCCAACCGTTCATGCTCTACTCGCTGGGATGCTGGGCAGCCGAGCACGGGTGCCAGAGAGTTTCCATTGTAATGGACTTTGAGTTGGGAAATGGAGGAGCGACAGCAATGCGGATGGCACCGTTGCAAAGCTGACTTTCTGCAGAAGAGGCACAGCTCAAATTTTTTGCCCTGGCTCTTCGGCTGTGGGAGCAGAGGCCAACCGTTCGTGCTCTACTCGCTGGGATGCTGGGCAGCCCAGCACGTGTGCCATAGAGGTTCCCTTGTAATGGACTTTGAGTTTTGAAATCGAGGAGCGACAGCAATGCGGATGGCACCGTTGCAAAGCTGACTTTCTGCAGAAGAGGCACAGCTCCAGTTTTTTGCCCTGGCTCTTCGGCTGTGGGAGCAGAGGCCAATCGTTCGTGCTCTACTCCCTGGGATGGTGGGCAGCCGAGCATGGGTGCCAAAGAGGTTCCATTGTAATGGACTTTGAGTTGGGAAATCGAGGAACCTCAGCAATGCGGATGGCACCGTTGCGAAGCTGACTTTCTGCAGAAGAGGCACAGCTCAAGGTTTTTGCCCTGGCTCTTCGGCTGTGGGAGCAGAGGCCAGCCGTTCGTGCTCTACTGCCTAGGATGTTGGGCAGCCGAGCACGGGTGCCAAAGAGGTCCCAGTGTAATGGACTTTGAGTTGGGAAATCGAGGAGCGACAGCAATGCGGATGGCATCGTTGCAAAGCTGACTTTCTACAGAAGAGGCACAGCTCAAGTTTTTTGCCCTGGCTCTTTGGCTGTGGGAACAGAGGCCAGCCGTTCGTGCTCTACTGCCTGGGATGCTGGGCAGCCGAGCACAGGTGCCAGAGAGTTTCCATTGTAATGGACTTTGAGTTGGGAAATTGAGGAGCGACAGCAATGTGGATGGCACCGTTGCAAAGCTGACTTTCTGCAGAAGAGGCACAGCTCAAGTTTTTTGCCCTGGCTCTTCGGCTGTGGGAGCAGAGGCCAACCGTTCGTGCTCTACTCCCTGGGATGCTGGGCAGCCCAGCACGGGTGCCAAAGAGGTCCCATTGTAATGGACTTTGAGTTGGGAAATGGAGGAGCGACAGCAATGCGGATGGCACCGTTGCAAAGCTGACTTTCTGCAGAAGAGGCACAGCTCAAGCTTTTTGCCCTGGCTCTTCGGCTGTGGGAGCAGAGGCCAACCGTTTGTGCTCTACTGCCTGGGATGCTGGGCAGCCCAGCACGGGTGCCAAAGAGGTTCCATTGTAATGGACTTTGAGTTGGGAAATGGAGGAGCGACAGCAATGCGGATGGCACCGTTGCAAAGCTGACTTTCTGCAGAAGAGGCACAGCTCCAGTTTTTTGCCCTGGCTCTTCGGCTGTGGGAGCAGAGGTCAACCGTTCGTGCTCTAATCCCTGGGATGCTGGGCAGCCCAGCACGGGTGCCAAAGAGGTTCCATTGTAATGGACTTTGAGTTGGGAAATCGAGGAGCGACAGCAATGCGGATGGCACCGTTGCAAAGCTGACTTTCTGCAGAAGAGGCACAGCTCAAGCTTTTTGCCCTGGCTCTTCGGCTGTGGGAGCAGAGGCCAACCGTTCGTGCTCTACTCGCTGGGATACTGGTCAGGCGAGCACGGGTGCCAAAGAGGTTCCATTGTAATGGACTTTGAGTTGGGAAATGGAGGAGCGACAGCAATGCGGATGGCACCGTTGCAAAGCTGACTTTCTGCAGAAGAGGCACAGCTCAAGTTTTTTGCCCTGGCTCTTCGGCTGTGGGAGCAGAGGCCAACCGTTCGTGCTCTACTCCCTGGGATGCTGGGCAGCCCAGCACGGGTGCCAAAGAGGTTCCATTGTAATGGACTTTGAGTTTTGAAATGGAGGAGCGACAGCAATGCGGATGGCACCGTTGCAAAGCTGACTTTCTGCAGAAGAGGCACAGCTCCATTTTTTTGCCCTGGCTCTTCGGCTGTGGGAGCAGAGGCCAATCGTTCGCGCTCTACTCGCTGGGATACTGGGCAGCCGAGCACGGGTGCCAAAGAGGTTCCATTGTAATGGACTTTGAGTTGGGAAATCGAGGAGCGACAGCAATGCGGATGGCACCGTTGCAAAGCTGACTTTCTGCAGAAGAGGCACAGCTCAAGCTTTTTGCCCTGGCTCTTCGGCTGTGGGAGCAGAGGCCAACCGTTCGTGCTCTACTCCCTGGGATGCTGGGCAGCCCAGCACGGGTGAAAAAGAGGTTCCATTGTAATGGACTTTGAGTTGGGAAATCGAGGAGCAACAGCAATGCGGATGGCACCGTTGCAAAGCTGACTTTCTGCAGAAGAGGCACAGCTCAAGGTTTTTGCCCTGGCTTTTCGGCTGTGGGAGCAGAGGCCAGCCGTTCGTGCTCTACTCCCTGGGATGCTGGGCAGCCGAGCACGGGTGCCAGAGAGTTTCCAATGTAATGGACTTTGAGTTGGGAAATCGAGGAGCGACAGCAATGCGGATGGCACCATTGCAAAGCTGACTTTCTGCAGAAGAGGCACAGCTCTAGTTTTTTGCCTTGGCTCTTCGGCTGTGGGAGCAGAGGCCAACCGTTCTTGCTCTACTCCCTGGGATGCTGGGCAGCCGAACACGGGTGCCAAAGAGGTCCCATTGTAATGGACTTTGAGTTGGGAAATGGAGGAGCGACAGCAATGCGGATGGCACCGTTGCAAAGCTGACTTTCTGCAGAAGAGGCACAGCTCCAGTTTTTTGCCCTGGCTCTTCGGATGTGGGAGCAGAGGCCAACCGTTCGTGCTCTAATGCCTGGGATACCGGGCAGCAGAGTACGGGTGCAAAGAGGTTCCATTGTAATGGACTTTGAGTTGGGAAATGGAGGAGCGACAGCAATGCGGATGGCACCGTTGCAAAGCTGACTTTCTGCAGAAGAGGCACAGCTCAAGCTTTTTGCCCTGGCTCTTCGGCTGTGGGAGTAGAGGCCAACCGTTCGTGTTCTACTCCCTTGGATGCTGGGCAGCCCAGCACGGGTGCCAAAGAGGTTCCATTGTAATGGTCTTTGAGTTGGGAAATGGAGGAGCGACAGCAATGCGGATGGCACCGTTGCAAAGCTGACTTTCTGCAGAAGAGGCACAGCTCCAGTTTTTTGCCCTGGCTCTTCGGCTGTGGGAGCAGAGGCCAATCGTTCGTGCTCTACTCCCTGGGATGGTGGGCAGCCCAGCACGTGTGCCAAAGAGGTTCCATTGTAATGGACTTTGAGTTTTGAAATCGAAGAGCGACAGCAATGCGGATGGCACCGTTGCAAAGCTGACTTTCTGCAGAAGAGGCACAGCTCAAGTTTTTTGCCCTGGCTCTTCGGCTGTGAGAGCAGAGGCCAGCCGTTCGTGCTCTACTCCCTGGGATGCTGGGCAGCCGAGCACAGGTGCCAGAGATTTTCCATTTTAATGGACTTTGAGTTTTGAAATCGAGGAGCGACAGCAATGCGGATGGCACCGTTGCAAAGCTGACTTTCTGCAGAAGAGGCACAGCTCCAGTTTTTTGCCCTGGCTCTTCGGCTGTGGGAGCAGAGGCCAACCGTTCTTGCTCTACTCCCTGGGATGCTGGGCAGCCCAGCACGGGTGCCAAAGAGGTTCCATTGTAATGGACTTTGAGTTGGGAAATCGAGGAGCGACAGCAATGCGGATGGCACCGTTGCAAAGCTGACTTTCTGCAGAAGAGGCACAGCTCAAGCTTTTTGCCCTGGCTCTTCGGCTGTGGGAGTAGAGGCCAACTGTTCTTGCTCTACTCCCTTGGATGCTGGGCAGCTGAGCACGGGTGCCAAAGAGGTCCCAGTGTAATGGACTTTGAGTTGGGAAATGGAGGAGCGACAGCAATGCGGATGGCACCGTTGCAAAGCTGACTTTCTGCAGAAGAGGCACAGCTCCAGTTTTTTGCCCTGGCTCTTCGGCTGTGGGAGCAGAGGCCAACCGTTCGTGCTCTACTCGCTGGGATGCTGGGCAGCCGAGCACGGGTGCCAAAGAGGTTCCATTGTAATGGACTTTGAGTTGGGAAATGGAGGAGCGACAGCAATGCGGATGGCACCGTTGCAAAGCTGACTTTCTGCAGAAGAGGCACAGCTCCAGTTTTTTGCCCTGGCTCTTCGGCTGTGGGAGCAGAGGCCAACCGTTCGTGCTCTACTCCCTGGGATGCTGGGCAGCCCAGAACGGGTGAAAAAGAGGTTCCATTGTAATGGACTTTGAGTTGGGAAATGGAGGAGCGACAGCAAAGTGGATGGCACCGTTGCAAAGCTGACTTTCTGCAGAAGAGGCACAGCTCCAGTTTTTTGCCCTGGCTCTTCGGCTGTGGGAGCAGAGGCCAACCGTTCGTGCACTACTGCCTGGGATGCTGGGCAGCCCAGCACGTGTGTCAAAGAGGTTCCATTGTAATGGACTTTGAGTTGCGAAATCGAAGAGCGACAGCAATGCGGATGGCACCGTTGCAAAGCTGACTTTCTGCAGAAGAGGCACAGCTCAAGGTTTTTGCCCTGGCTCTTCGGCTGTGGGAGCAGAGGCCAGCCGTTCGTGCTCTACTCCCTGGGATGCTGAGCAGCCGAGCACAGGTGCCAGAGAGTTTCCAATGTAATGGACTTTGAGTTGGGAAATGGAGGAGCGACAGCAATGCGGATGGCACCGTTGCAAAGCTGACTTTCTGCAGAAGAGGCACAGCTCAAGCTTTTTGCCCTGGCTCTTCGGCTGTGGGAGTAGAGGCCAACCGTTCGTGTTCTACTCCCTTGGATGCTGGGCAGCCCAGCACGTGTGCCAAAGAGGTTCCATTGTAATGGTCTTTGAGTTGGGAAATGGAGGAGCGACAGCAATGCGGATGGCACCGTTGCAAAGCTGACTTTCTGCAGAAGAGGCACAGCTCCAGTTTTTTGCCCTGGCTCTTCGGCTGTGGGAGCAGAGGCCAACCGTTCTTGCTCTACTGCCTGGGATGCTGGGCAGCCCAGCACGGGTGCCAAAGAGGTCCCAGTGTAATGGACTTTGAGTTGGGAAATGGAGGAGCGAAAGCAATGCGGATGGCACCGTTGCAAAGCTGACTTTCTGCAGAAGAGGCACAGCTCAAGTTTTTTGCCCTGGCTCTTTGGCTGTGGGAGCAGAGGCCAGCCGTTCGTGCTCTACTGCCTGGGATGCTGGGCAGCCGAGCACAGGTGCCAGAGAGTTTCCATTGTAATGGACTTTGAGTTGGGAAATCGAGGAGCGACAGCAAAGCGGATGGCACCGTTGCAAAGCTGACTTTCTGCAGAAGAGGCACAGCTCAAGTTTTTTGCCCTGGCTCTTCGGCTGTGGGAGCAGAGGCCAAGCGTTCGTGCTCTACTCCCTGGGATGCTGGGCAGCCGAGCACGGGTGCCAAAGAGGTCCCATTGTAATGGACTTTGAGTTGGGAAATGGAGGAGCGACAGCAATACGGATGGCACCGTTGCAAAGCTGACTTTCTGCAGAAGAGGCACAGCTCCAGTTTTTTGCCCTGGCTCTTCGGCTGTGGGAGCAGAGGTCAACCGTTCGTGCTCTACTCCCTGGGATGCTGGGCAGCCCAGCACGGGTGCCAAAGAGGTTCCATTGTAATGGACTTTGAGTTGGGAAATGGAGGAGCGACAGCAATGCGGATGGCACCGTTGCAAAGCTGACTTTCTGCAGAAGAGGCACAGCTCAAGCTTTTTGCCCTGGCTCTTCGGCTGTGGGAGCAGAGGCCAACCGTTCATGCTCTACTCGCTGGGATACTGGGCAGCCGAGCACGGGTGCCAAAGAGGTTCCATTGTAATGGACTTTGAGTTGGGAAATGGAGGAGCGACAGCAATGCGGATGGCACCGTTGCAAAGCTGACTTTCTGCAGAAGAGGCACAGCTCCAGTTTTTTGCCCTGACTCTTCGGCTGTGGGAGCAGAGGCCAAACGTTCGTGCTCTACTCCCTGGGATGCTGGGCAGGCGAGCACGGGTGCCAAAGAGGTTCCATTGTAATGGACTTTGAGTTGGGAAATGGAGGAGCGACAGCAATGCGGATGGCACCGTTGCAAAGCTGACTTTCTGCAGAAGAGGCACAGCTCCAGTTTTTTGCCCTGGCTCTTCGGCTGTGGGAGCAGAGGCCAAATGTTCGCGCTCTACTCCCTGGGATACTGGGCATCCGAGCACGGGTGTCAAAGAGGTTCCATTGTAATGGACTTTGAGTTGGGAAATCGAGGAGCGACAGCAATGCGGATGGCACCGTTGCAAAGCTGACTTTCTGCAGAAGAGGCACAGCTCAAGCTTTTTGCCCTGGCTCTTCGGCTGTGGGAGCAGAGGCCAACCGTTCCTGCTCTACTCGCTGGGATGCTGGGCAGCCCAGCACGGGTGCCAAAGAGGTTCCATTGTAATGGACTTTGAGTTGGGAAATCGAGGAGCAACAGCAATGCGGATGGCACCGTTGCAAAGCTGACTTTCTGCAGAAGAGGCACAGCTCAAGCTTTTTGCCCTGGCTCTTCGGCTGTGGGAGCAGAGGCCAACCGTTCGTGCTCTACTCCCTGGGATGCTGGGCAGCCGAGCACAGGTGCCAAAGAGGTTCCATTGTAATGGACTTTGAGTTGGGAAATGGAGGAGCGACAGCAATGCGGATGGCACCGTTGCAAAGCTGACTTTCTGCAGAAGAGGCACAGCTCCAGTTTTTTGCCCTGGCTCTTCGGCTGTGGGAGCAGAGGCCAACCGTTCGTGCTCTACTCCCTGGGATGCTGGGCAGCCCAGCACGGGTGCCAAAGAGGTTCCATTGTAATGGACTTTGAGTTGGGAAATCGAGGAGCGACAGCAATGCGGATGACACCGTTGCAAAGCTGACTTTCTGCAGAAGAGGCACAGCTCAAGCTTTTTGCCCTGGCTCTTCGGCTGTGGGAGTAGAGGCCAACCGTTCTTGCTCTACTCGCTGGGATGCTGGGCAGCCCAGCACGGGTGCCAAAGAGGTTCCATTGTAATGGACTTTGAGTTGGGAAATGGAGGAGCGACAGCAATGCGGATGGCACCGTTGCAAAGCTGACTTTCTGCAGAAGAGGCACAGCTCAAGTTTTTTGCCCTGGCTCTTGGGCTGTGGGAGCAGAGGCCAACCATTCGTGCTCTACTCCCTGGGATGCTGGGCAGCCGAGGACGGGTGCCAAAGAGGTTCCATTGTAATGGACTTTGAGTTGGGAAATGGAGGAGCGACAGCAATGCGGATGGCACCGTTGCAAAGCTGACTTTCTGCAGAAGAGGCACAGCTCCAGTTTTTTGCCCTGGCTCTTCGGCTGTGGGAGCAGAGGCCAACCGTTCTTGCTCTACTGCCTGGGATGCTGGGCAGCCGAGCACGTGTGTCAAAGAGGTTCCATTGTAATGGACTTTGAGTTGCGAAATCGAAGAGCGACAGCAATGCGGATGGCACCGTTGCAAAGCTGAATTTCTGCAGAAGAGGCACAGCTCTAGTTTTTTGCCTTGGCTCTTCGGCTGTGGGAGCAGAGGCCAACCCTTCGTGCTCTACTGCCTGGGATGCTGGGCAGCCGAGCACGGGTGCCAAAGAGGTCCCATTGTAATGGACTTTGAGTTGGGAAATGGAGGAGCGACAGCAATGCGGATGGCACCGTTGCAAAGCTGACTTTCTGCAGAAGAGGCACAGCTCCAGTTTTTTGCCCTGGCTCTTTGGCTGTGGGAGCAGAGGCCAACCGTTCGTGCTCTAATGCCTTGGATACTGGGCAGCCCAGCACGGGTGCAAAGAGGTTCCATTGTAATGGACTTTGAGTTGGGAAATCGAGGAGCGACAGCAATGCGGATGGCACCGTTGCAAAGCTGACTTTCTGCAGAAGAGGCACAGCTCCAGTTTTTTGCCCTGGCTCTTCGGCTGTGGGAGCAGAGGCCAAGCGTTCGTGCTGTAATCCCTGGGATGCTGGGCAGCCGAGCACGGGTGCCAAAGAGGTCCCATTGTAATGGACTTTGAGTTGGGAAATGGAGGAGCGACAGCAATGCGGATGGCACCGTTGCAAAGCTGACTTTCTGCAGAAGAGGCACAGCTCAAGCTTTTTGCCCTGGCTCTTCGGCTGTGGGAGCAGAGGCCAACCGTTCGTGCTCTACTGCCTGGGATACTGGGCAGCCCAGCACGGGTGCCAAAGAGGATCCATTGTAATGGACTTTGAGTTGGGAAATGGAGGAGCGACAGCAATGCGGATGGCACCGTTGCAAAGCTGACTTTCTGCAGAAGAGGCACAGCTCCAGTTTTTTGCCCTGGCTCTTCGGCTGTGGGAGCAGAGGTCAACCGTTCGTGCTCTACTCCCTGGGATGCTGGGCAGCCCAGCACGGGTGCCAAAGAGGTTCCATTGTAATGGACTTTGAGTTGGGAAATGGAGGAGCGACAGCAATGCGGATGGCACCGTTGCAAAGCTGACTTTCTGCAGAAGAGGCACAGCTCAAGCTTTTTGCCCTGGCTCTTCGGCTGTGGGAGCAGAGGCCAACCGTTCGTGCTCTACTCCCTGGGATACTGGGCAGCCGAGCACGGGTGCCAAAGAGGTTCCATTGTAATGGACTTTGAGTTGGGAAATGGAGGAGCGACAGCAATGCGGATGGCACCGTTGCAAAGCTGACTTTCTGCAGAAGAGGCACAGCTCCAGTTTTTTGCCCTGGCTCTTCGGCTGTGGGAGCAGAGGCCAAACGTTCGTGCTCTACTCCCTGGGATGCTGGGCAGGCGAGCACGGGTGCCAAAGAGGTTCCATTGTAATGGACTTTGAGTTTTGAAATCGAGGAGCGACAGCAATGCGGATGGCACCGTTGCAAAGCTGACTTTCTGCAGAAGAGGCACAGCTCCAGTTTTTTGCCCTGGCTCTTCGGCTGTGGGAGCAGAGGCCAACCGTTCGCACTCTACTGCCTGGGATACTGGGCAGCCGAGCACGGGTGTCAAAGAGGTTCCATTGTAATGGACTTTGAGTTGGGAAATCGAGGAGCGACAGCAATGCGGATGGCACCGTTGCAAAGCTGACTTTCTGCAGAAGAGGCACAGCTCAAGCTTTTTGCCCTGGCTCTTCGGCTGTGGGAGCAGAGGCCAACCGTTCGTGCTCTACTGCCTGGGATGCTGGGCAGCCCAGCACGTGTGCCAAAGAGGTTCCATTGTAATGGACTTTGAGTTGGGAAATCGAGGAGCAACAGCAATGCGGATGGCACCGTTGCAAAGCTGACTTTCTGCAGAAGAGGCACAGCTCAAGCTTTTTGCCCTGGCTCTTTGGCTTTGGGAGCAGAGGCCAACCGTTCGTGCTCTACTGCCTGGGATGCTGGGCAGCCGAGCACAGGTGCCAAAGAGGTTCCATTGTAATGGACTTTGAGTTGGGAAATGGAGGAGCGACAGCAATGCGGATGGCACCGTTGCAAAGCTGACTTTCTGCAGAAGAGGCACAGCTCCAGTTTTTTGCCCTGGCTCTTCGGCTGTGGGAGCAGAGGCCAACCGTTCGTGCTCTACTGCCTGGGATACTGGGCAGCCCAGCACGGGTGCCAAAGAGGTTCCATTGTAATGGACTTTGAGTTGGGAAATCGAGGAGCGACAGCAATGCGGATGACACCGTTGCAAAGCTGACTTTCTGCAGAAGAGGCACAGCTCAAGCTTTTTGCCCTGGCTCTTCGGCTGTGGGAGTAGAGGCCAACCGTTCTTGCTCTACTCCCTGGGATGCTGGGCAGCCCAGCACGGGTGCCAAAGAGGTTCCATTGTAATGGACTTTGAGTTGGGAAATGGAGGAGCGACAGCAAAGCGGATGGCACCGTTGCAAAGCTGACTTTCTGCAGAAGAGGCACAGCTCCAGTTTTTTGCCCTGGCTCTTCGGCTGTGGGAGCAGAGGCCAACCGTTCGTGCTCTACTGCCTGGGATGCTGGGCAGCCCAGCACGGGTGCCAAAGAGGTTCCATTGTAATGGACTTTGAGTTGGGAAATGGAGGAGCGACAGCAATGCGGATGGCACCGTTGCAAAGCTGACTTTCTGCAGAAGAGGCACAGCTCCAGTTTTTTGGCCTGGCTCTTGGGCTGTGGGAGCAGAGGCCAACCGTTCTTGCTCTACTGCCTGGGATGCTGGGCAGCCGAGCACGTGTGTCAATGAGGATCCATTGTAATGGACTTTGAGTTGCGAAATCGAAGAGCGACAGCAATGCGGATGGCACCGTTGCAAAGCTGACTTTCTGCAGAAGAGGCACAGCTCTAGTTTTTTGCCTTGGCTCTTCGGCTGTGGGAGCAGAGGCCAACCCTTCGTGCTCTACTGCCTGGGATGCTGGGCAGCCGAGCACGGGTGCCAAAGAGGTCCCATTGTAATGGACTTTGAGTTGGGAAATGGAGGAGCGACAGCAATGCAGATGGCACCGTTGCAAAGCTGACTTTCTGCAGAAGAGGCACAGCTCCAGTTTTTTGCCCTGGCTCTTTGGCTGTGGGAGCAGAGGCCAACCGTTCGTGTTCTACTCCCTTGGATGCTGGGCTGCCCAGCACGGGTGCCAAAGAGGTTCCATTGTAATGGTCTTTGAGTTGGGAAATGGAGGAGCGACAGCAATGCGGATGGCACCGTTGCAAAGCTGACTTTCTGCAGAAGAGGCACAGCTCCAGTTTTTTGCCCTGGCTCTTCGGCTGTGGGAGCAGAGGCCAACCGTTCGTGCTCTACTACCTGGGATACTGGACAGCCCAGCACGGGTGCCAAAGAGGTTCCATTGTAATGGACTTTGAGTTGGGAAATGGAGGAGCGACAGCAATGTGGATGGCACCGTTGCAAAGCTGACTTTCTGCAGAAGAGGCACAGCTCAAGTTTTTTGCCCTGGCTCTTGGGCTGTGGGAGCAGAGGCCAATCGTTCATGCTCTACTCCCTGGGATGCTGGGCAGCCGAGCACAGGTGCCAGAGAGTTTCCAGTGTAATGGCCTTTGAGTTGGGAAATGGAGGAGCGACAGCAATGCGGATGGCACCGTTGCAAAGCTGACTTTCTGCAGAAGAGGCACAGCTCAAGTTTTTTGCCCTGGCTCTTCGGCTGTGGGAGCAGAGGCCAACCGTTCGTGCTCTACTCGCTGGGATGCTGGGCAGCCCAGCACGGGTGCCAAAGAGGTTCCATTGTAATGGACTTTGAGTTTTGAAATCGAGGAGCGACAGCAATGCGGATGGCACCGTTGCAAAGCTGACTTTCTGCAGAAGAGGCACAGCTCCAGTTTTTTGCCCTGGCTCTTCGGCTGTGGGAGCAGAGGCCAATCGTTCGTGCTCTACTCCCTGGGATACTGGGCAGCCGAGCACGGGTGCCAAAGAGGTTCCATTGTAATGGACTTTGAGTTGGGAAATCGAGGAACCTCAGCAATGCGGATGGCACCGTTGCGAAGCTGACTTTCTGCAGAAGAGGCACAGCTCCAGTTTTTTGCCCTGGCTCTTCGGCTGTGGGAGCAGAGGCCAGCCGTTCGTGCTCTACTGCCTGGGATGCTGGGCAGCCGAGCACAGGTGCCAGAGAGTTTCCATTGTAATGGACTTTGAGTTTTGAAATCGAGGAGCGACAGCAATGCGGATGGCACCGTTGCAAAGCTGACTTTCTGCAGAAGAGGCCCAGCTCCAGTTTTTTGCCCTGGCTCTTCGGCTGTGGGAGCAGAGGCCAACCGTTCGTGCTCTACTCCCTGGGATGCTGGGCAGCCCAGCACGGGTGCCAAAGAGGTCCCAGTGTAATGGACTTTGAGTTGGGAAATCGAGGAGCGACAGCAATGCGGATGGCACCGTTGCAAAGCTGACTTTCTGCAGAAGAGGCACAGCTCAAGTTTTTTGCCCTGGCTCTTTGGCTGTGGGAGCAGAGGCCAGCCGTTCGTGCTCTACTCCCTGGGATGCTGGGCAGCCGAGCACAGGTGCCAGAGAGTTTCGATTGTAATGGACTTTGAGTTGGGAAATGGAGGAGCGATAGCAATGTGGATGGCACCGTTGCAAAGCTGACTTTCTGCAGAAGAGGCACAGCTCCAGTTTTTTGCCCTGGCTCTTCCGCTGTGGGAGCAGAGGCCAACCGTTCGTGCTCTACTCCCTGGGATGCTGGGCAGCCCAGCACGGGTGCCAAAGAGGTCCCATTGTAATGGCCTTTGAGTTGGGAAATGGAGGAGCGACAGCAATGCGGATGGCACCGTTGCAAAGCTGACTTTCTGCAGAAGAGGCACAGCTCCAGTTTTTTGCCGTGGCTCACCGGCTGTAGAAGCAGAGGCCAACCGTTCGTGCTCTACTCGCTGGCATACTGGGCAGCCCAGCACGGGTGCCAAAGAGGTTCCATTGTAATGGCCTTTGAGTTGGGAAATCGAGGAGCGACAGCAATGCGGATGGCACCGTTGCAAAGCTGACTTTCTGCAGAAGAGGCACAGCTCAAGCTTTTTGCCCTGGCTCTTCGGCTGTGGGAGTAGAGGCCAACCGTTCTTGCTCTACTCCCTGGGATGCTGGGCAGCCCAGCACGGGTGCCAAAGAGGTCCCATTGTAATGGACTTTGAGTTGGGAAATGGAGGAGCGACAGCAATGCGGATGGCACCGTTGCAAAGCTGACTTTCTGCAGAAGAGGCACAGCTCCAGTTTTTTGCCCTGGCTCTTCGGCTGTGGGAGCAGAGGCCAACCGTTCTTGCTCTACTCCCTGGGATGCTGGGCAGCCGAGCACAGGTGCCAAAGAGGTTCCAGTGTAATGGACTTTGAGTTGGGAAATGGAGGAGCGACAGCAATGCGGATGGCACCGTTGCAAAGCTGACTTTCTGCAGAAGAGGCACAGCTCCAGTTTTTTGCCCTGGCTCTTCGGCTGTGGGAGCAGAGGCCAACCGTTCGTGCTCTACTGCCTGGGATACTGGGCAGCCGAGCACGGGTGTCAAAGAGGTTCCATTGTAATGGACTTTGAGTTGGGAAATCGAGGAGCGACAGCAATGCGGATGGCACCGTTGCAAAGCTGACTTTCTGCAGAAGAGGCACAGCTCAAGCTTTTTGCCCTGGCTCTTCGGCTGTGGGAGCAGAGGCCAACCGTTCGTGCTCTACTGCCTGGGATACTGGGCAGCCCAGCACGGGTGCCAAAGAGGTTCCATTGTAATGGACTTTGAGTTGGGAAATGGAGGAGCGACAGCAATGCGGATGGCACCGTTGCAAAGCTGACTTTCTGCAGAAGAGGCACAGCTCTAGTTTTTTGCCCTGGCTCTTCGGCTGTGGGAGCAGAGGCCAACCGTTCTTGCTCTACTGCCTGGGATGCTGGGCAGCCGAGCACGGGTGCCAAAGAGGTTCCATTGTAATGGACTTTGAGTTGGGAAATCGAGGAACCTCAGCAATGCTGATGGCACCGTTGCGAAGCTGACTTTCTGCAGAAGAGGCACAGCTCCAGTTTTTTGGCCTGGCTCTTCGGCTGTGGGAGCAGAGGCCAGCCGTTCGTGCTCTAGTCCCTTGGATGCTGGGCAGCCCAGCACGGGTGCCAAAGAGTTTCCATTGTAATGGACTTTGAGTTGGGAAATCGAGGAGCGACAGGAATGCGGATGGCACCGTTGCAAAGCTGACTTTCTGCAGAAGAGGCACAGCTCCAGTTTTTTGCCCTGGCTCTTCGGCTGTGGGAGCAGAGGCCAACCGTTCGTGCTCTACTCGCTGGGATGGTGGGCAAACGAGCACGTGTGCCAAAGAGGTCCCAGTGTAATGGACTTTGAGTTGGGAAATGGAGGAGCGACAGCAATGCGGATGGCACCGTTGCAAAGCTGACTTTCTGCAGAAGAGGCACAGCTCCAGTTTTTTGCCCTGGCTCTTTGGCTGTGGGAGCAGAGGCCAGCCGTTCGTGCTCTAATGCCTGGGATGCTGGGCAGCCGAGCACGGGTGCCAAAGAGGTTCCATTGTAATGGACTTTGAGTTGGGAAATGGAGGAGCAACAGCAATGCGGATGGCACCGTTGCAAAGCTGACTTTCTGCAGAAGAGGCACAGCTCAAGCTTTTTGCCCTGGCTCTTCGGCTGTAGGAGCAGAGGCCAACCGTTCGTGCTCTACTCCCTGGGATGCTGGGCAGCCCAGCACGGGTGCCAAAGAGGTTCCATTGTAATGGACTTTGAGTTGGGAAATCGAGGAACCTCAGCAATGCGGATGGCACCGTTGCAAAGCTGACTTTCTGCAGAAGAGGCACAGCTCCAGTTTTTTGCCCTGGCTCTTCGGTTGTGGGAGCAGAGGCCAACCGTTCGTGCTCTACTCCCTGGGATGCTGGGCAGCCGAGCACAGGTGCCAGAGAGTTTCCATTGTAATGGACTTTGAGTTGGGAAATGGAGGAGCGACAGCAATGCGGATGGCACCGTTGCAAAGCTGACTTTCTGCAGAAGAGGCACAGCTCCAGTTTTTTGCCCTGGCTCTTCGGCTGTGGGAGTAGAGGCCAACCGTTCGTGCTCTACTCCCTGGGATACTGGGCAGCCCAGCACGGGTGCCAAAGAGGTTCCATTGTAATGGACTTTGAGTTGGGAAATGGAGGAGCGACAGCAATGCGGATGGCACCGTTGCAAAGCTGACTTTCTGCAGAAGAGGCACAGCTCAAGTTTTTTGCCCTGGCTCTTCGGCTGTGGGAGCAGAGGCCAACCGTTCGTGCTCTACTCCCTGGGATGCTGGGCAGCCCAGCACGGGTGCCAAAGAGGTTCCATTGTAATGGACTTTGAGTTGGGAAATGGAGGAGCGACAGCAATGCGGATGGCACCGTTGCAAAGCTGACTTTCTGCAGAAGAGGCACAGCACCAGTTTTTTGCCCTGGCTCTTCGGCTGTGGGAGCAGAGGCCAACCGTTCGTGCCCTACTGCCTGGGATGTTGGGCAGCCCAGCACGTGTGCCAAAGAGGTTCCATTGTAATGGACTTTGAATTGGGAAATGGAGGAGCGACAGCAATGCGGATGGCACCGTTGCAAAGCTGACTTTCTGCAGAAGAGGCACAGCTCCAGTTTTTTGCCCTGGCTCTTCGGCTGTGGGAGCAGAGGCCAATCGTTCGTGCTCTACTGCCTGGGATGCTGGGCAGCCGAGCACGGGTGCCAAAGAGGTTCCATTGTAATGGACTTTGAGTTGGGAAATCGAGGAACCTCAGCAATGCTGATGGCACCGTTGCGAAGCTGACTTTCTGCAGAAGAGGCACAGCTCCAGTTTTTTGGCCTGGCTCTTCGGCTGTGGGAGCAGAGGCCAGCCGTTCGTGCTCTAGTCCCTTGGATGCTGGGCAGCCCAGCACGGGTGCCAAAGAGGTTCCATTGTAATGGACTTTGATTTGGGAAATCGAGGAGCGACAGGAATGCGGATGGCACCGTTGCAAAGCTGACTTTCTGCAGAAGAGGCACAGCTCCAGTTTTTTGCCCTGGCTCTTCGGCTGTGGGAGCAGAGGCCAACCGTTCGTGCTCTACTCGCTGGGATGCTGGGCAGCCCAGCACGGGTGCCAAAGAGGTCCCATTGTAATGGCCTTTGAGTTGGGAAATGGAGGAGCGACAGCAATGCGGATGGCACCGTTGCAAAGCTGACTTTCTGCAGAAGAGGCACAGCTCCAGTTTTTTGCCGTGGCTCACCGGCTGTAGAAGCAGAGGCCAACCGTTCGTGCTCTACTCGCTGGCATACTGGGCAGCCCAGCACGGGTGCCAAAGAGGTTCCATTGTAATGGACTTTGAGTTGGGAAATCGAGGAGCGACAGCAATGCGGATGGCACCGTTGCAAAGCTGACTTTCTGCAGAAGAGGCACAGCTCAAGCTTTTTGCCCTGGCTCTTCGGCTGTGGGAGTAGAGGCCAACCGTTCTTGCTCTACTCCCTGGGATGCTGGGCAGCCCAGCACGGGTGCCAAAGAGGTCCCATTGTAATGGACTTTGAGTTGGGAAATGGAGGAGCGACAGCAATGCGGATGGCACCGTTGCAAAGCTGACTTTCTGCAGAAGAGGCACAGCTCCAGTTTTTTGCCCTGGCTCTTCGGCTGTGGGAGCAGAGGCCAACCGTTCTTGCTCTACTCCCTGGGATGCTGGGCAGCCGAGCACAGGTGCCAAAGAGGTCCCAGTGTAATGGACTTTGAGTTGGGAAATGGAGGAGCGACAGCAATGCGGATGGCACCGTTGCAAAGCTGACTTTCTGCAGAAGAGGCACAGCTCAAGTTTTTTGCCCTGGCTCTTCGGCTGTGGGAGCAGAGGCCAACCGTTCGTGCTCTACTGCCTGGGATACTGGGCAGCCGAGCACGGGTGTCAAAGAGGTTCCATTGTAATGGACTTTGAGTTGGGAAATGGAGGAGCGACAGCAATGCGGATGGCACCGTTGCAAAGCTGACTTTCTGCAGAAGAGGCACAGCTCAAGCTTTTTGCCCTGGCTCTTCGGCTGTGGGAGCAGAGGCCAACCGTTCGTGCCCTACTGCCTGGGATGTTGGGCAGCCCAGCACGGGTGCCAAAGAGGTTCCATTGTAATGGACTTTGAGTTGGGAAATGGAGGAGCGACAGCAATGCGGATGGCACCGTTGCAAAGCTGACTTTCTGCAGAAGAGGCACAGCTCCAGTTTTTTGCCCTGGCTCTTCGGCTGTGGGAGCAGAGGCCAACCGTTCGTGCGCTACTGCCTGGGATGCTGGGCAGCCGAGCACGGGTGCCAAAGAGGTTCCATTGTAATGGACTTTGAGTTGGGAAATCGAGGAACCTCAGCAATGCTGATGGCACCGTTGCGAAGCTGACTTTCTGCAGAAGAGGCACAGCTCCAGTTTTTTGGCCTGGCTGTTCGGCTGTGGGAGCAGAGGCCAGCCGTTCGTGCTCTAGTCCCTTGGATGCTGGGCAGCCCAGCACGGGTGCCAAAGAGTTTCCATTGTAATGGACTTTGAGTTGGGAAATGGAGGAGCGACAGGAATGCGGATGGCACCGTTGCAAAGCTGACTTTCTGCAGAAGAGGCACAGCTCCAGTTTTTTGCCCTGGCTCTTCGGCTGTGGGAGCAGAGGCCAACCGTTCTTGCTCTACTCGCTGGGATGGTGGGCAGCCCAGCACGTGTGCCAAAGAGGTCCCATTGTAATGGACTTTGAGTTGGGAAATGGAGGAGCGACAGCAATGCGGATGGCACCGTTGCAAAGCTGACTTTCTGCAGAAGAGGCACAGCTCAAGCTTTTTGCCCTGGCTCTTCGGCTGTGGGAGCAGAGGCCAACCGTTCGTGCTCTACTGCCTGGGATACTGGGCAGCCCAGCACGGGTGCCAAAGAGGTTCCATTGTAATGGACTTTGAGTTGGGAAATGGAGGAGCGACAGCAATGCGGATGGCACCGTTGCAAAGCTGACTTTCTGCAGAAGAGGCACAGCACCAGTTTTTTGCCCTGGCTCTTCGGCTGTGGGAGCAGAGGCCAACCGTTCTTGCTCTACTGCCTGGGATGCTGGGCAGCCGAGCACGGGTGCCAAAGAGGTTCCATTGTAATGGACTTTGAGTTGGGAAATCGAGGAACCTCAGCAATGCTGATGGCACCGTTGCGAAGCTGACTTTCTGCAGAAGAGGCACAGCTCCAGTTTTTTGGCCTGGCTCTTCGGCTGTGGGAGCAGAGGCCAGCCGTTCGTGCTCTAGTCCCTTGGATGCTGGGCAGCCCAGCACGGGTGCCAAAGAGTTTCCATTGTAATGGACTTTGAGTTGGGAAATCGAGGAGCGACAGGAATGCGGATGGCACCGTTGCAAAGCTGACTTTCTGCAGAAGAGGCACAGCTCCAGTTTTTTGCCCTGGCTCTTCGGCTGTGGGAGCAGAGGCCAACCGTTCTTGCTCTACTCGCTGGGATGGTGGGCAGCCGAGCACGTGTGCCAAAGAGGTCCCAGTGTAATGGACTTTGAGTTGGGAAATGGAGGAGCGACAGCAATGCGGATGGCACCGTTGCAAAGCTGACTTTCTGCAGAAGAGGCACAGCTCCAGTTTTTTGCCCTGGCTCTTTGGCTGTGGGAGCAGAGGCCAGCCGTTCGTGCTCTAATGCCTGGGATGCTGGGCAGCCGAGCACGGGTGCCAAAGAGGTTCCATTGTAATGGACTTTGAGTTGGGAAATGGAGGAGCAACAGCAATGCGGATGGCACCGTTGCAAAGCTGACTTTCTGCAGAAGAGGCACAGCTCAAGCTTTTTGCCCTGGCTCTTCGGCTGTAGGAGCAGAGGCCAACCGTTCGTGCTCTACTCCCTGGGATGCTGGGCAGCCCAGCACGGGTGCCAAAGAGGTTCCATTGTAATGGACTTTGAGTTGGGAAATCGAGGAACCTCAGCAATGCGGATGGCACCGTTGCAAAGCTGACTTTCTGCAGAAGAGGCACAGCTCCAGTTTTTTGCCCTGGCTCTTCGGTTGTGGGAGCAGAGGCCAACCGTTCGTGCTCTACTCCCTGGGATGCTGGGCAGCCGAGCACAGGTGCCAGAGAGTTTCCATTGTAATGGACTTTGAGTTGGGAAATGGAGGAGCGACAGCAATGCGGATGGCACCGTTGCAAAGCTGACTTTCTGCAGAAGAGGCACAGCTCCAGTTTTTTGCCCTGGCTCTTCGGCTGTGGGAGTAGAGGCCAACCGTTCGTGCTCTACTGCCTGGGATACTGGGCAGCCCAGCACGGGTGCCAAAGAGGTTCCATTGTAATGGACTTTGAGTTGGGAAATGGAGGAGCGACAGCAATGCGGATGGCACCGTTGCAAAGCTGACTTTCTGCAGAAGAGGCACAGCTCAAGTTTTTTGCCCTGGCTCTTCGGCTGTGGGAGCAGAGGCCAACCGTTCGTGCTCTACTCCCTGGGATGCTGGGCAGCCCAGCACGGGTGCCAAAGAGGTTCCATTGTAATGGACTTTGAGTTGGGAAATGGAGGAGCGACAGCAATGCGGATGGCACCGTTGCAAAGCTGACTTTCTGCAGAAGAGGCACAGCACCAGTTTTTTGCCCTGGCTCTTCGGCTGTGGGAGCAGAGGCCAACCGTTCGTGCCCTACTGCCTGGGATGTTGGGCAGCCCAGCACGTGTGCCAAAGAGGTTCCATTGTAATGGACTTTGAATTGGGAAATGGAGGAGCGACAGCAATGCGGATGGCACCGTTGCAAAGCTGACTTTCTGCAGAAGAGGCACAGCTCCAGTTTTTTGCCCTGGCTCTTCGGCTGTGGGAGCAGAGGCCAATCGTTCGTGCTCTACTGCCTGGGATGCTGGGCAGCCGAGCACGGGTGCCAAAGAGGTTCCATTGTAATGGACTTTGAGTTGGGAAATCGAGGAACCTCAGCAATGCTGATGGCACCGTTGCGAAGCTGACTTTCTGCAGAAGAGGCACAGCTCCAGTTTTTTGGCCTGGCTCTTCGGCTGTGGGAGCAGAGGCCAGCCGTTCGTGCTCTAGTCCCTTGGATGCTGGGCAGCCCAGCACGGGTGCCAAAGAGGTTCCATTGTAATGGACTTTGATTTGGGAAATCGAGGAGCGACAGGAATGCGGATGGCACCGTTGCAAAGCTGACTTTCTGCAGAAGAGGCACAGCTCCAGTTTTTTGCCCTGGCTCTTCGGCTGTGGGAGCAGAGGCCAACCGTTCGTGCTCTACTCGCTGGGATGCTGGGCAGCCCAGCACGGGTGCCAAAGAGGTCCCATTGTAATGGCCTTTGAGTTGGGAAATGGAGGAGCGACAGCAATGCGGATGGCACCGTTGCAAAGCTGACTTTCTGCAGAAGAGGCACAGCTCCAGTTTTTTGCCGTGGCTCACCGGCTGTAGAAGCAGAGGCCAACCGTTCGTGCTCTACTCGCTGGCATACTGGGCAGCCCAGCACGGGTGCCAAAGAGGTTCCATTGTAATGGACTTTGAGTTGGGAAATCGAGGAGCGACAGCAATGCGGATGGCACCGTTGCAAAGCTGACTTTCTGCAGAAGAGGCACAGCTCAAGCTTTTTGCCCTGGCTCTTCGGCTGTGGGAGTAGAGGCCAACCGTTCTTGCTCTACTCCCTGGGATGCTGGGCAGCCCAGCACGGGTGCCAAAGAGGTCCCATTGTAATGGACTTTGAGTTGGGAAATGGAGGAGCGACAGCAATGCGGATGGCACCGTTGCAAAGCTGACTTTCTGCAGAAGAGGCACAGCTCCAGTTTTTTGCCCTGGCTCTTCGGCTGTGGGAGCAGAGGCCAACCGTTCTTGCTCTACTCCCTGGGATGCTGGGCAGCCGAGCACAGGTGCCAAAGAGGTCCCAGTGTAATGGACTTTGAGTTGGGAAATGGAGGAGCGACAGCAATGCGGATGGCACCGTTGCAAAGCTGACTTTCTGCAGAAGAGGCACAGCTCAAGTTTTTTGCCCTGGCTCTTCGGCTGTGGGAGCAGAGGCCAACCGTTCGTGCTCTACTGCCTGGGATACTGGGCAGCCGAGCACGGGTGTCAAAGAGGTTCCATTGTAATGGACTTTGAGTTGGGAAATGGAGGAGCGACAGCAATGCGGATGGCACCGTTGCAAAGCTGACTTTCTGCAGAAGAGGCACAGCTCAAGCTTTTTGCCCTGGCTCTTCGGCTGTGGGAGCAGAGGCCAACCGTTCGTGCCCTACTGCCTGGGATGTTGGGCAGCCCAGCACGGGTGCCAAAGAGGTTCCATTGTAATGGACTTTGAGTTGGGAAATGGAGGAGCGACAGCAATGCGGATGGCACCGTTGCAAAGCTGACTTTCTGCAGAAGAGGCACAGCTCCAGTTTTTTGCCCTGGCTCTTCGGCTGTGGGAGCAGAGGCCAACCGTTCTTGCTCTACTGCCTGGGATGCTGGGCAGCCGAGCACGGGTGCCAAAGAGGTTCCATTGTAATGGACTTTGAGTTGGGAAATCGAGGAACCTCAGCAATGCTGATGGCACCGTTGCGAAGCTGACTTTCTGCAGAAGAGGCACAGCTCCAGTTTTTTGGCCTGGCTGTTCGGCTGTGGGAGCAGAGGCCAGCCGTTCGTGCTCTAGTCCCTTGGATGCTGGGCAGCCCAGCACGGGTGCCAAAGAGTTTCCATTGTAATGGACTTTGAGTTGGGAAATGGAGGAGCGACAGGAATGCGGATGGCACCGTTGCAAAGCTGACTTTCTGCAGAAGAGGCACAGCTCCAGTTTTTTGCCCTGGCTCTTCGGCTGTGGGAGCAGAGGCCAACCGTTCTTGCTCTACTCGCTGGGATGGTGGGCAGCCCAGCACGTGTGCCAAAGAGGTCCCATTGTAATGTCCTTTGAGTTGGGAAATGGAGGAGCGACAGCAATGCGGATGGCACCGTTGCAAAGCTGACTTTCTGCAGAAGAGGCACAGCTCAAGTTTTTTGCCCTGGCTCTTTGGCTGTGGGAGCAGAGGCCAGCCGTTCGTGCTCTACTGCCTGGGATGCTGGGCAGCCGAGCACGGGTGCCAAAGAGGTTCCATTGTAATGGACTTTGAGTTGGGAAATGGAGGAGCAACAGCAATGCGGATGGCACCGTTGCAAAGCTGACTTTCTGCAGAAGAGGCACAGCTCAAGCTTTTTGCCCTGGCTCTTCGGCTGTGGGAGCAGAGGCCAACCGTTCGTGCTCTACTCCCTGGGATGCCGGGCAGCCGAGCACGGGTGCCAAAGAGGTTCCATTGTAATGGACTTTGAGTTGGGAAATCGAGGAACCTCAGCAATGCGGATGGCACCGTTGCAAAGCTGACTTTCTGCAGAAGAGGCACAGCTCCAGTTTTTTGCCCTGGCTCTTCGGTTGTGGGAGCAGAGGCCAACCGTTCCTGCTCTACTCCCTGGGATGCTGGGCAGCCGAGCACAGGTGCCAGAGAGTTTCCATTGTAATGGACTTTGAGTTGGGAAATGGAGGAGCGACAGCAATGCGGATGGCACCGTTGCAAAGCTGACTTTCTGCAGAAGAGGCACAGCTCAAGCTTTTTGCCCTGGCTCTTCGGCTGTGGGAGTAGAGGCCAACCGTTCGTGCTCTACTGCCTGGGATACTGGGCAGCCCAGCACGGGTGCCAAAGAGGTTCCATTGTAATGGATTTTGAGTTGGGAAATGGAGGAGCGACAGCAATGCGGATGGCACCGTTGCAAAGCTGACTTTCTGCAGAAGAGGCACAGCTCAAGTTTTTTGCCCTGGCTCTTCGGCTGTGGGAGCAGAGGCCAACCGTTCGTGCTCTACTCCCTGGGATGCTGGGCAGCCCAGCACGGGTGCCAAAGAGGTTCCATTGTAATGGACTTTGAGTTGGGAAATGGAGGAGCGACAGCAATGCGGATGGCACCGTTGCAAAGCTGACTTTCTGCAGAAGAGGCACAGCACCAGTTTTTTGCCCTGGCTCTTCGGCTGTGGGAGCAGAGGCCAACCGTTCGTGCCCTACTGCCTGGGATGTTGGGCAGCCCAGCACGGGTGCCAAAGAGGTTCCATTGTAATGGACTTTGAGTTGGGAAATGGAGGAGCGACAGCAATGCGGATGGCACCGTTGCAAAGCTGACTTTCTGCAGAAGAGGCACAGCTCCAGTTTTTTGCCCTGGCTCTTCGGCTGTGGGAGCAGAGGCCAATCGTTCGTGCTCTACTGCCTGGGATGCTGGGCAGCCGAGCACGGGTGCCAAAGAGGTTCCATTGTAATGGACTTTGAGTTGGGAAATCGAGGAACCTCAGCAATGCTGATGGCACCGTTGCGAAGCTGACTTTCTGCAGAAGAGGCACAGCTCCAGTTTTTTGGCCTGGCTCTTCGGCTGTGGGAGCAGAGGCCAGCCGTTCGTGCTCTACTCCCTTGGATGCTGGGCAGCCCAGCACGGGTGCCAAAGAGTTTCCATTGTAATGGACTTTGATTTGGGAAATCGAGGAGCGACAGGAATGCGGATGGCACCGTTGCAAAGCTGACTTTCTGCAGAAGAGGCACAGCTCCAGTTTTTTGCCCTGGCTCTTCGGCTGTGGGAGCAGAGGCCAACCGTTCTTGCTCTACTCGCTGGGATGCTGGGCAGCCCAGCACGGGTGCCAAAGAGGTCCCAGTGTAATGGACTTTGAGTTGGGAAATGGAGGAGCGACAGCAATGTGGATGGCACCATTGCAAAGCTGACTTTCTGCAGAAGAGGCACAGCTCAAGTTTTTTGCCCTGGCTCTTTGGCTGTGGGAGCAGAGGCCAGCCGTTCGTGCTCTACTGCCTGGGATGCTGGGCAGCAGAGCACGGTTGCCAAAGAGGTTCCATTGTAATGGACTTTGAGTTGGGAAATGGAGGAGCAACAGCAATGCGGATGGCACCGTTGCAAAGCTGACTTTCTGCAGAAGAGGCACAGCTCAAGCTTTTTGCCCTGGCTCTTCGGCTGTGGGAGCAGAGGCCAACCGTTCGTGCTCTACTCCCTGGGATGCTGGGCAGCCCAGCACGGGTGCCAAAGAGGTTCCATTGTAATGGACTTTGAGTTGGGAAATGGAGGAGCGACAGCAATGCGGATGGCACCGTTGCAAAGCTGACTTTCTGCAGAAGAGGCACAGCTCCAGTTTTTTGCCCTGGCTCTTCGGCTGTGGGAGCAGAGGCCAACCGTTCGTGCTCTACTCGCTGGGATGCTGGGCAGCCCAGCACGTGTGCCAAAGAGGTTCCATTGTAATGGAATTTGAGTTGGGAAATGGAGGAGCGACAGCAATGCGGATGGCACCGTTGCAAAGCTGACTTTCTGCAGAAGAGGCACAGCTCCAGTTTTTTGCCCTGGCTCTTCGGCTGTGGGAGCAGAGGCCAACCGTTCTTGCTCTACTCGCTGGGATGGTGGGCAGCCGAGCACGTGTGCCAAAGAGGTCCCAGTGTAATGGACTTTGAGTTGGGAAATGGAGGAGCGACAGCAATGTGGATGGCACCGTTGCAAAGCTGACTTTCTGCAGAAGAGGCACAGCTCCAGTTTTTTGCCCTGGCTCTTTGGCTGTGGGAGCAGAGGCCAGCCGTTCGTGCTCTACTCCCTGGGATGCTGGGCAGCCCAGCACGTGTGCCAAAGAGGTTCCATTGTAATGGACTTTGAGTTGGGAAATGGAGGAGCAACAGCAATGCGGATGGCACCGTTGCAAAGCTGACTTTCTGCAGAAGAGGCACAGCTCAAGCTTTTTGCCCTGGCTCTTCGGCTGTGGGAGCAGAGGCCAACCGTTCGTGCTCTACTCCCTGGGATGCTGGGCAGCCCAGCACGGGTGCCAAAGAGGTTCCATTGTAATGGACTTTGAGTTGGGAAATCGAGGAACCTCAGCAATGCGGATGGCACCGTTGCAAAGCTGACTTTCTGCAGAAGAGGCACAGCTCCAGTTTTTTGCCCTGGCTCTTCGGTTGTGGGAGCAGAGGCCAACCGTTCGTGCTCTACTCCCTGGGATGCTGGGCAGCCGAGCACAGGTGCCAGAGAGTTTCCATTGTAATGGACTTTGAGTTGGGAAATGGAGGAGCGACAGCAATGTGGATGGCACCGTTGCAAAGCTGACTTTCTGCAGAAGAGGCACAGCTCCAGTTTTTTGCCCTGGCTCTTCGGCTGTGGGAGTAGAGGCCAACCGTTCGTGCTCTACTGCCTGGGATACTGGGCAGCCCAGCACGGGTGCCAAAGAGGTTCCATTGTAATGGACTTTGAGTTGGGAAATCGAGGAGCGACAGCAATGCGGATGGCACCGTTGCAAAGCTGACTTTCTGCAGAAGAGGCACAACTCAAGTTTTTTGCCCTGGCTCTTCGGCTGTGGGAGCAGAGGCCAACCGTTCGTGCTCTACTCCCTGGGATGCTGGGCAGCCCAGCACGGGTGCCAAAGAGGTTCCATTGTAATGGACTTTGAGTTGGGAAATGGAGGAGCGACAGCAATGCGGATGGCACCGTTGCAAAGCTGACTTTCTGCAGAAGAGGCACAGCACCAGTTTTTTGCCCTAGCTCTTCGGCTGTGGGAGCAGAGGCCAACCGTTCGTGCCCTACTGCCTGGGATGTTGGGCAGCCCAGCACGTGTGCCAAAGAGGTTCCATTGTAATGGACTTTGAGTTGGGAAATGGAGGAGCGACAGCAATGCGGATGGCACCGTTGCAAAGCTGACTTTCTGCAGAAGAGGCACAGCTCCAGTTTTTTGCCCTGGCTCTTCGGCTGTGGGAGCAGAGGCCAATCGTTCGTGCTCTACTGCCTGGGATGCTGGGCAGCCGAGCACGGGTGCCAAAGAGGTTCCATTGTAATGGACTTTGAGTTGGGAAATCGAGGAACCTCAGCAATGCTGATGGCACCGTTGCGAAGCTGACTTTCTGCAGAAGAGGCACAGCTCCAGTTTTTTGGCCTGGCTCTTCGGCTGTGGGAGCAGAGGCCAGCCGTTCGTGCTCTAGTCCCTGGGATGCTGGGCAGCCCAGCACGGGTGCCAAAGAGTTTCCATTGTAATGGACTTTGATTTGGGAAATCGAGGAGCGACAGGAATGCGGATGGCACCGTTGCAAAGCTGACTTTCTGCAGAAGAGGCACAGCTCCAGTTTTTTGCCCTGGCTCTTCGGCTGTGGGAGCAGAGGCCAACCGTTCTTGCTCTACTCGCTGGGATGCTGGGCAGCCGAGCACAGGTGCCAGAGAGGTCCCAGTGTAATGGACTTTGAGTTGGGAAATGGAGGAGCGACAGCAATGTGGATGGCACCGTTGCAAAGCTGACTTTCTGCAGAAGAGGCACAGCTCAAGTTTTTTGCCCTGGCTCTTCGGCTGTGGGAGCAGAGGCCAACCGTTCGTGCTCTACTCGCTGGGATGCTGGGCAGCCCAGCACGCGTGCCAAAGAGGTTCCATTGTAATGGACTTTGAGTTGGGAAATGGAGGAGCAACAGCAATGCGGATGGCACCGTTGCAAAGCTGACTTTCTGCAGAAGAGGCACAGCTCAAGCTTTTTGCCCTGGCTCTTCGGCTGTGGGAGCAGAGGCCAACCGTTCCTGCTCTACTCCCTGGGATGCTGGGCAGCCCAGCACGGGTGCCAAAGAGGTTCCATTGTAATGGACTTTGAGTTGGGAAATGGAGGAGCGACAGCAATGCGGATGGCACCGTTGCAAAGCTGACTTTCTGCAGAAGAGGCACAGCTCCAGTTTTTTACCCTGGCTCTTCGGCTGTGGGAGCAGAGGCCAACCGTTCGTGCCCTACTGCCTGGGATGTTGGGCAGCCCAGCACGTGTGCCAAAGAGGTTCCATTGTAATGGAATTTGAGTTGGGAAATGGAGGAGCGACAGCAATGCGGATGGCACCGTTGCAAAGCTGACTTTCTGCAGAAGAGCCACAGCTCCAGTTTTTTGCCCTGGCTCTTCGGCTGTGGGAGCAGAGGCCAATCGTTCGTGCTCTACTGCCTGGGATGCTGGGCAGCCCAGCACGGGTGCCAAAGAGGTTCCATTGTAATGGACTTTGAGTTGGGAAATCGAGGAACCTCAGCAATGCTGATGGCACCGTTGCGAAGCTGACTTTCTGCAGAAGAGGCACAGCTCCAGTTTTTTGGCCTGGCTCTTCGGCTGTGGGAGCACAGGCCAGCCGTTCGTGCTCTAGTCCCTTGGATGCTGGGCAGCCCAGCACGGGTGCCAAAGAGTTTCCATTGTAATGGACTTTGATTTGGGAAATCGAGGAGCGACAGGAATGCGGATGGCACCGTTGCAAAGCTGACTTTCTGCAGAAGAGGCACAGCTCCAGTTTTTTGCCCTGGCTCTTCGGCTGTGGGAGCAGAGGCCAACCGTTCATGCTCTACTCGCTGGGATGCTGGGCAGCCGAGCACGGGTGCCAAAGAGGTCCCAGTGTAATGGACTTTGAGTTGGGAAATGGAGGAGCGACAGCAATGCGGATGGCACCGTTGCAAAGCTGACTTTCTGCAGAAGAGGCACAGCTCCAGTTTTTTGCCCTGGCTCTTCGGTTGTGGGAGCAGAGGCCAACCGTTCGTGCTCTACTCCCTGGGATGCTGGGCAGCCCAGCACGGGTGCCAAAGAGGTTCCATTGTAATGGACTTTGAGTTGGGAAATCGAGGAACCTCAGCAATGCGGATGGCACCGTTGCAAAGCTGACTTTCTGCAGAAGAGGCACAGCTCCAGTTTTTTGCCCTGGCTCTTCAGTTGTGGGAGCAGAGGCCAACCGTTCGTGCTCTACTCCCTGGGATGCTGGGCAGCCGAGCACAGGTGCCAGAGAGTTTCCATTGTAATGGACTTTGAGTTGGGAAATGGAGGAGCGACAGCAATGCGGATGGCACCGTTGCAAAGCTGACTTTCTGCAGAAGAGGCACAGCTCCAGTTTTTTGCCCTGGCTCTTCGGCTGTGGGAGTAGAGGCCAACCGTTCGTGCTCTACTGCCTGGGATACTGGGCAGCCCAGCACGGGTGCCAAAGAGGTTCCATTGTAATGGACTTTGAGTTGGGAAATGGAGGAGCGACAGCAATGCGGATGGCACCGTTGCAAAGCTGACTTTCTGCAGAAGAGGCACAGCTCAAGTTTTTTGCCCTGGCTCTTCGGCTGTGGGAGCAGAGGCCAACCGTTCGTGCTCTACTCCCTGGGATGCTGGGCAGCCCAGCACGGGTGCCAAAGAGGTTCCATTGTAATGGACTTTGAGTTGGGAAATGGAGGAGCGACAGCAATGCGGATGGCACCGTTGCAAAGCTGACTTTCTGCAGAAGAGGCACAGCTCCAGTTTTTTGCCCTAGCTCTTCGGCTGTGGGAGCAGAGGCCAACCGTTCGTGCCCTACTGCCTGGGATGTTGGGCAGCCCAGCACGTGTGCCAAAGAGGTTCCATTGTAATGGACTTTGAGTTGGGAAATGGAGGAGCGACAGCAATGCGGATGGCACCGTTGCAAAGCTGACTTTCTGCAGAAGAGGCACAGCTCCAGTTTTTTGCCCTGGCTCTTCGGCTGTGGGAGCAGAGGCCAATCGTTCGTGCTCTACTGCCTGGGATGCTGGGCAGCCGAGCACGGGTGCCAAAGAGGTTCCATTGTAATGGACTTTGAGTTGGGAAATCGAGGAACCTCAGCAATGCTGATGGCACCGTTGCGAAGCTGACTTTCTGCAGAAGAGGCACAGCTCCAGTTTTTTGCCCTGGCTCTTCGGCTGTGGGAGCAGAGGCCAGCCGTTCGTGCTCTAGTCCCTTGGATGCTGGGCAGCCCAGCACGGGTGCCAAAGAGTTTCCATTGTAATGGACTTTGATTTGGGAAATCGAGGAGCGACAGGAATGCGGATGGCACCGTTGCAAAGCTGACTTTCTGCAGAAGAGGCACAGCTCCAGTTTTTTGCCCTGGCTCTTCGGCTGTGGGAGCAGAGGCCAACCGTTCTTGCTCTACTCGCTGGGATGCTGGGCAGCCCAGCACGGGTGCCAAAGAGGTCCCAGTGTAATGGACTTTGAGTTGGGAAATGGAGGAGCGAAAGCAATGTGGATGGCACCGTTGCAAAGCTGACTTTCTGCAGAAGAGGCACAGCTCAAGTTTTTTGCCCTGGCTCTTTGGCTGTGGGAGCAGAGGCCAGCCGTTCGTGCTCTACTCGCTGGGATGCTGGGCAGCCCAGCACGTGTGCCAAAGAGGTTCCATTGTAATGGACTTTGAGTTGGGAAATGGAGGAACCTCAGCAATGCGGATGGCACCGTTGCGAAGCTGACTTTCTGCAGAAGAGGCACAGCTCCAGTTTTTTGCCCTGGCTCTTCGGCTGTGGGAGCAGAGGCCAGCCGTTCGTGCTCTACTCCCTGGGATGCTGGGCAGCCGAGCACGGGTGCCAGAGAGTTTCCATTGTAATGGACTTTGAGTTGGGAAATGGAGGAGCGACAGCAATGTGGATGGCACCGTTGCAAAGCTGACTTTCTGCAGAAGAGGCACAGCTCCAGTTTTTTGCCCTGGCTCTTCGGCTGTGGGAGCAGAGGCCAACCGTTCGTGCTCTACTGCCTGGGATGCTGGGCAGCCCAGCACGGGTGCCAAAGAGGTTCCATTGTAATGGACTTTGAGTTTTGAAATCGAGGAGCGACAGCAATGCGGATGGCACCGTTGCAAAGCTGACTTTCTGCAGAAGAGGCACAGCTCCAGTTTTTTGCCCTGGCTCTTCGGCTGTGGGAGCAGAGGCCAATCGTTCGTGCTCTACTGCCTGGGATGCTGGGCAGCCCAGAACGGGTGAAAAAGAGGTTCCATTGTAATGGACTTTGAGTTGGGAAATCGAGGAACCTCAGCAATGCGGATGGCACGGTTGCGAAGCTGACTTTCTGCAGAAGAGGCACAGCTCCAGTTTTTTGCCCTGGCTCTTCGGCTGTGGGAGCAGAGGCCAGCCGTTCGTGCTCTAGTCCCTGGGATGCTGGGCAGCCGAGCACAGGTGCCAGAGAGTTTCCATTGTAATGGACTTTGAGTTGGGAAATCGAGGAGCGACAGCAATGCGGATGGCACCGTTGCAAAGCTGACTTTCTGCAGAAGAGGCACAGCTCAAGTTTTTTGCCCTGGCTCTTCGGCTGTGCGAGCAGAGGCCAACCATTCTTGCTCTACTCCCTGGGATGCTGGGCAGCCGAGCACGGTTGCCAAAGAGGTCCCATTGTAATGGACTTTGAGTTGGGAAATGGAGGAGCGACAGCAATGCGGATGGCACCGTTGCAAAGCTGACTTTCTGCAGAAGAGGCACAGCTCCAGTTTTTTGCCCTGGCTCTTCGGCTGTGGGAGCAGAGGCCAGCCGTTCGTGCTCTACTCGCTGGGATGCTGGGCAGCCCAGCACGGGTGCCAAAGAGGTCCCAGTGTAATGGACTTTGAGTTGGGAAATCGAGGAGCGACAGCAATGTGGATGGCAGCGTTGCAAAGCTGACTTTCTGCAGAAGAGGCACAGCTCAAGCTTTTTGCCCTGGCTCTTCGGCTGTGGGAGTAGAGGCCAACCGTTCTTGCTCTACTCCCTGGGATACTGGGCAGCCCAGCACGGGTGCCAAAGAGGTCCCAGTGTAATGGACTTTGAGTTGGGAAATGGAGGAGCGACAGCAATGCGGATGGCACCGTTGCAAAGCTGACTTTCTGCAGAAGAGGCACAGCTCCAGTTTTTTGCCCTGGCTCTTCAGCTGTGGGAGCAGAGGCCAACCGTTCTTGCTCTACTCGCTGGGATGCTGGGCAGCCGAGCACAGGTGCCAAAGAGGTTCCATTGTAATGGACTTTGAGTTGGGAAATGGAGGAGCGACAGCAATGCGGATGGCACCGTTGCAAAGCTGACTTTCTGCAGAAGAGGCACAGCTCCAGTTTTTTGCCCTGGCTCTTCGGCTGTGGGAGCAGAGGCCAACCGTTCGTGCTCTACTGCCTGGGATGCTGGGCAGCCCAGCACGGGTGCCAAAGAGGTTCCATTTTAATGGACTTTGAGTTGGGAAATCGAGGAGCGAAAGCAATGCGGATGGCACCGTTGCAAAGCTGACTTTCTGCAGAAGAGGCACAGCTCAAGGTTTTTGCCCTGGCTCTTCGGCTGTGGGAGCAGAGGCCAACCGTTCGTGCACTACTGCCTGGGATGCTGGGCAGCCCAGCACGGGTGCCAAAGAGGTTCCATTGTAATGGACTTTGAGTTGGGAAATGGAGGAGCGACAGCAATGCGGATGGCACCGTTGCAAAGCTGACTTTCTGCAGAAGAGGCACAGCTCCAGTTTTTTGCCCTGGCTCTTCGGCTGTGGGAGCAGAGGCCAACCGTTCGTGCTCTACTCCCTGGGATACTGGGCAGCCGAGCACGGGTGTCAAAGAGGTTCCATTGCAATGGACTTTGAGTTGGGAAATGGAGGAGCGACAGCAATGCGGATGGCACCGTTGCAAAGCTGACTTTCTGCAGAAGAGGCACAGCTCAAGCTTTTTGCCCTGGCTCTTCGGCTGTGGGAGCAGAGGCCAACCGTTCGTGCTCTACTGCCTGGGATACTGGGCAGCTGAGCACGGGTGCCAAAGAGGTTCCATTGTAATGGACTTTGAGTTGGGAAATGGAGGAGCGACAGCAATGCGGATGGCACCGTTGCAAAGCTGTCTTTCTGCAGAAGAGCCACAGCTCAAGCTTTTTGCCCTGGCTCTTCGGCTGTGGGAGCAGAGGCCAACCGTTCGTGCTCTACTCCCTGGGATGCTGGGCAGCCCAGCACGGGTGCCAAAGATGTTCCATTGTAATGGACTTTGAGTTGGGAAATCGAGGAACCTCAGCAATGCGGATGGCACCGTTGCGAAGCTGACTTTCTGCAGAAGAGGCACAGCTCCAGTTTTTTGCCCTGGCTCTTCGGCTGTGGGAGCAGAGGCCAGCCGTTCGTGCTCTACTGCCTGGGATGCTGGGCAGCCGAGCACAGGTGCCAGAGAGTTTCCATTGTAATGGACTTTGAGTTGGGAAATGGAGGAGCGACAGCAATGTGGATGGCAGCGTTGCAAAGCTGACTTTCTGCAGAAGAGGCACAGCTCAAGCTTTTTGCCCTGGCTCTTCGGCTGTGGGAGTAGAGGCCAACCGTTCTTGCTCTACTCCCTGGGATACTGGGCAGCCCAGCACGGGTGCCAAAGATGTCCCAGTGTAATGGACTTTGAGTTGGGAAATGGAGGAGCGACAGCAATGCGGATGGCACCGTTGCAAAGCTGACTTTCTGCAGAAGAGGCACAGCTCCAGTTTTTTGCCCTGGCTCTTCGGCTGTGGGAGCAGAGGCCAACCGTTCTTGCTCTACTCGCTGGGATGCTGGGCAGCCGAGCACAGGTGCCAAAGAGGTTCCATTGTAATGGACTTTGAGTTGGGAAATGGAGGAGCGACAGCAATGCGGATGGCACCGTTGCAAAGCTGACTTTCTGCAGAAGAGGCACAGCTCCAGTTTTTTGCCCTGGCTCTTCGGCTGTGGGAGCAGAGGCCAACCGTTCGTGCTCTACTGCCTGGGATGCTGGGCAGCCCAGCACGGGTGCCAAAGAGGTTCCATTTTAATGGACTTTGAGTTGGGAAATCGAGGAGCGAAAGCAATGCGGATGGCACCGTTGCAAAGCTGACTTTCTGCAGAAGAGGCACAGCTCAAGGTTTTTGCCCTGGCTCTTCGGCGGTGGGAGCAGAGGCCAACCGTTCGTGCACTACTGCCTGGGATGCTGGGCAGCCCAGCACGGGTGCCAAAGAGGTTCCATTGTAATGGACTTTGAGTTGGGAAATGGAGGAGCGACAGCAATGCGGATGGCACCGTTGCAAAGCTGACTTTCTGCAGAAGAGGCACAGCTCCAGTTTTTTGCCCTGGCTCTTCGGCTGTGGGAGCAGAGGCCAACCGTTCGTGCTCTACTGCCTGGGATACTGGGCAGCCGAGCACGGGTGTCAAAGAGGTTCCATTGCAATGGACTTTGAGTTGGGAAATGGAGGAGCGACAGCAATGCGGATGGCACCGTTGCAAAGCTGACTTTCTGCAGAAGAGGCACAGCTCAAGCTTTTTGCCCTGGCTCTTCGGCTGTGGGAGCAGAGGCCAACCGTTCGTGCTCTACTGCCTGGGATACTGGGCAGCTGAGCACGGGTGCCAAAGAGGTTCCATTGTAATGGACTTTGAGTTGGGAAATGGAGGAGCGACAGCAATGCGGATGGCACCGTTGCAAAGCTGTCTTTCTGCAGAAGAGCCACAGCTCAAGCTTTTTGCCCTGGCTCTTCGGCTGTGGGAGCAGAGGCCAACCGTTCGTGCTCTACTCCCTGGGATGCTGGGCAGCCCAGCACGGGTGCCAAAGATGTTCCATTGTAATGGACTTTGAGTTGGGAAATCGAGGAACCTCAGCAATGCGGATGGCACCGTTGCGAAGCTGACTTTCTGCAGAAGAGGCACAGCTCCAGTTTTTTGCCCTGGCTCTTCGGCTGTGGGAGCAGAGGCCAGCCGTTCGTGCTCTACTGCCTGGGATGCTGGGCAGCCGAGCACAGGTGCCAGAGAGTTTCCATTGTAATGGACTTTGAGTTGGGAAATGGAGGAGCGACAGCAATGCGGATGGCACCGTTGCAAAGCTGACTTTCTGCAGAAGAGGCACAGCTCAAGTTTTTTGCCCTGGCTCTTCGGCTGTGGGAGCAGAGGCCAACCGTTCGTGCTCTTCTGCCTGGGATACTGGGCAGCCCAGCACGGGTGCCAAAGAGGTTCCATTGTAATGGACTTTGAGTTGGGAAATGGAGGAGAGACAGCAATGCGGATGGCACCGTTGCAAAGCTGACTTTCTGCAGAAGAGGCACAGCTCCAGTTTTTTGCCCTGGCTCTTCGGCTGTGGGAGCAGAGGCCAACCGTTCGTGCTCTACTCCCTGGGATGCTGGGCAGCCGAGCACAGTGCCAGAGAGTTTCCATTGTAATGGACTTTGAGTTTGGAAATCGAAGAACCTCAGCAATGCGGATGGCACCGTTGCGAAGCTGACTTTCTGCAGAAGAGGCACAGCTCAAGCTTTTTTGCCCTGGCTCTTCGGCTGTGGGAGCAGAGGCCAACCGTTCGTGCTCTACTCCCTGGGATGCTGGGCAGCCGAGCACAGGTGCCAGAGAGTTTCCATTCTAATGGACTTTGAGTTGGGAAATCGAGGAGCGACAGCAATGCGGATGGCACCGTTGCAAAGCTGACTTTCTGCAGAAGAGGCACAGCTCCAGTTTTTTGCCCTGGCTCTTCGGCTGTGGGAGCAGAGGCCAACCGTTCGTGCTCTACTGCCTGGGATACTGGGCAGCCGAGCACGGGTGCCAAAGAGGTTCCATTGTAATGGACTTTGAGTTGGGAAATGGAGGAGCGACAGCAATGCGGATGGCACCGTTGCAAAGCTGACTTTCTGCAGAAGAGGCACAGCTCCAGTTTTTTGCCCTGGCTCTTCGGCTGTGGGAGCAGAGGCCAACCGCTCTTGCTCTACTCCCTGGGATGCTGGGCAGCCCAGCACGGGTGCCAAAGAGGTTCCATTGTAATGGACTTTGAGTTGGGAAATGGAGGAGCGACAGCAATGCGGATGGCACCGTTGCAAAGCTGACTTTCTGCAGAAGAGGCACAGCTCAAGCTTTTTGCCCTGGCTCTTCGGCTGTGGGAGCAGAGGCCAAGCGTTCGTGCTCTACTCCCTGGGATGCTGGGCAGCCGAGCACGGGTGCCAAAGAGGTTCCATTGTAATGGACTTTGAGTTGGGAAATGGAGGAGCGACAGCAATGCGGATGGCACCGTTGCAAAGCTGACTTTCTGCAGAAGAGGCACAGCTCCAGTTTTTTGCCCTGGCTCCTCGGCTGTGGGAGCAGAGGCCAACCGTTCGTGCTCTAATGCCTGGGATACTGGGCAGTCGAGCACGGGTGCCAAAGAGGTTCCATTGTAATGGACTTTGAGTTGGGAAATCGAGGAGCGACAGCAATGCGGATGGCACCGTTGCAAAGCTGACTTTCTGCAGAAGAGGCACAGCTCAAGCTTTTTGCCCTGGCTCTTCGGCTGTGGGAGCAGAGGCCAACCGTTCGTGCTCTACTCGCTGGGATGCTGGGCAGCCCAGCACGTGTGCCAAAGAGGTTCCATTGTAATGGACTTTGAGTTGGGAAATGGAGGAGCGACAGCAATGCGGATGGCACCGTTGCAAAGCTGACTTTCTGCAGAAGAGGCACAGCTCCAGTTTTTTGCCCTGGCTCTTCGGCTGTGGGAGCAGAGGCCAACCGTTCGTGCTCTACTCCCTGGGATGCTGGGCAGCCGAGGACGGGTGCCAAAGAGGTTCCATTGTAATGGACTTTGAGTTGGGAAATGGAGGAGCGACAGCAATGCGGATGGCACCGTTGCAAAGCTGACTTTCTGCAGAAGAGGCACAGCTCCAGTTTTTTGCCCTGGCTCTTCGGCTGTGGGAGCAGAGGCCAACCGTTCGTGCTCTACTCCCTGGGATACTGGGCAGCCCAGCACGGGTGCCAAAGAGGTTCCATTGTAATGGACTTTGAGTTGGGAAATCGAGGAGCGACAGCAATGCGGATGGCAGCGTTGCAAAGCTGACTTTCTGCAGAAGAGGCACAGCTCAAGCTTTTTGCCCTGGCTCTTCGGCTGTGGGATTAGAGGCCAACCGTTCGTGCTCTACTCCCTGGGATGCTGGGCAGCCCAGCACGGGTGTCAAAGAGGTTCCATTGTAATGGACTTTGAGTTGGGAAATGGAGGAGCGACAGCAATGCGGATGGCACCGTTGCAAAGCTGACTTTCTGCAGAAGAGGCACAGCTCCAGTTTTTTGCCCTGGCTCTTCGGCTGTGGGAGCAGAGGCCAACCGTTCGTGCTCTACTGCCTGGGATGCTGGGCAGCCCAGCACGGGTGCCAAAGAGGTTCCATTGTAATGGACTTTGAGTTTTGAAATCGAGGAGCGACAGCAATGCGGATGGCACCGTTGCAAAGCTGACTTTCTGCAGAAGAGGCACAGCTCAAGTTTTTTGCCCTGGCTCTTCGGCTGTGGGAGCAGAGGTCAATCTTTCGTGCTCTACTGCCTGGGATGCTGGGCAGCCCAGCACGGGTGCCAAAGAGGTTCCATTGTAATGGACTTTGAGTTGGGAAATGGAGGAGCGACAGCAATGCGGATGGCACCGTTGCAAAGCTGACTTTCTGCAGAAGAGGCACAGCTCAATTTTTTTGCCCTGGCTCTTCGGCTGTGGGAGCAGAGGCCAACCGTTCTTGCTCGACTCCCTGGGATGCTGGGCAGCCGAGCACGGGTGCCAAAGAGGTCCCATTGTAATGGACTTTGAGTTGGGAAATCGAGGAGAGACAGCAATGCGGATGGCACCGTTGCAAAGCTGACTTTCTGCAGAAGAGGCACAGCTCCAGTTTTTTGCCCTGTCTCTTCGGCTGTGGGAGCAGAGGCCAACCGTTCGTGCTCTACTGCCTGGGATGCTGGGCAGCCGAGCACGGGTGCCAAAGAGGTTCCATTGTAATGGACTTTGAGTTGGGAAATCGAGGAACCTCAGCAGTGCGGATGGCACCGTTGCGAAGCTGACTTTCTGCAGAAGAGGCACAGCTCAAGTTTTTTGCCCTGGCTCTTCGGCTGTGGGAGCAGAGGCCAACCGTTCGTGCTCTACTGCCTGGGATGCTGGGCAGCCGAGCACAGGTGCCAGAGAGTTTCGATTGTGATGGACTTTGAGTTGGGAAATGGAGGAGCGACAGCAATGCGGATGGCACCGTTGCAAAGCTGACTTTCTGCAGAAGAGGCACAGCTCAAGTTTTTTGCCCTGGCTCTTCGGCTGTGGGAGCAGAGGCCAACCGTTCTTGCTCTACTCCCTGGGATGCTGGGCAGCCGAGCACGGGTGCCAAAGAGGTCCCATTGTAATGGACTTTGAGTTGGGAAATGGAGGAGCGACAGCAATGCGGATGGCACCGTTGCAAAGCTGACTTTCTGCAGAAGAGGCACAGCTCCAGTTTTTTGCCCTGGCTCTTCGGCTGTGGGAGCAGAGGCCAACCGTTCGTGCTCTACTGCCTGGGATACTGGGCAGCCCAGCACGGGTGCCAAAGAGGTTCCATTGTAATGGACTTTGAGTTGGGTAATGGAGGAGCGACAGCAATGCGGATGGCACCGTTGCAAAGCTGACTTTCTGCAGAAGAGGCACAGCTCCAGTTTTTTGCCCTGGCTCTTCGGCTGTGGGAGTAGAGGCCAACCGTTCGTGCTCTACTCCCTGGGATGCTGGGCAGCCCAGCACGGGTGCCAAAGAGGTTCCATTGTAATGGACTTTGAGTTGGGAAATGGAGGAGCGACAGCAATGCGGATGGCACCGTTGCAAAGCTGACTTTCTGCAGAAGAGGCACAGCTCAAGCTTTTTGCCCTGGCTCTTCGGCTGTGGGAGCAGAGGCCAACCGTTCGTGCTCTATTGCCTGGGATGCTGGGCAGCCCAGCACGGGTGCCAAAGAGGTTCCATTGTAATGGACTTTGAGTTTTGAAATCGAGGAGCGACAGCAATGCGGATGGCACCGTTGCAAAGCTGACTTTCTGCAGAAGAGGCACAGCTCAAGTTTTTTGCCCTGGCTCTTCGGCTGTGGGAGCAGAGGTCAATCTTTCGTGCTCTACTGCCTGGGATGCTGGGCAGCCCAGCACGGGTGCCAAAGAGGTTCCATTGTAATGGACTTTGAGTTGGGAAATGGAGGAGCGACAGCAATGCGGATGGCACCGTTGCAAAGCTGACTTTCTGCAGAAGAGGCACAGCTCAAGTTTTTTGCCCTGGCTCTTCGGCTGTGGGAGCAGAGGCCAACCGTTCTTGCTCTACTCCCTGGGATGCTGGGCAGCCGAGCACGGGTGCCAAAGAGGTCCCATTGTAATGGACTTTGAGTTGGGAAATCGAGGAGGGACAGCAATGCAGATGGCACCGTTGCAAAGCTGACTTTCTGCAGAAGAGGCACAGCTCAAGTTTTTTGCCCTGGCTCTTCGGCTGTGGGAGCAGAGGCCAACCGTTCGTGCTCTACTCGCTGGGATACTGGGCATCCGAGCACGGGTGCCAAAGAGGTTCCATTGTAATGGACTTTGAGTTGGGAAATGGAGGAGCGACAGCAATGCGGATGGCACCGTTGCAAAGCTGACTTTCTGCAGAAGAGGCACAGCTCCAGTTTTTTGCCCTGGCTCTTCGGCTGTGGGAGCAGAGGCCAACCGTTCGTGCTCTACTGCCTGGGATGCTGGGCAGCCCAGCACGGGTGCCAAAGAGGTTCCATTGTAATGGACTTTGAGTTGGGAAATCGAGGAACCTCAGCAGTGCGGATGGCACCGTTGCGAAGCTGACTTTCTGCAGAAGAGGCACAGCTCAAGTTTTTTGCCCTGGCTCTTCGGCTGTGGGAGCAGAGGCCAACCGTTCTTGCTCTACTCCCTGGGATGCTGGGCAGCCGAGCACGGGTGCCAAAGAGGTCCCATTGTAATGTACTTTGAGTTGGGAAATGGAGGAGCGACAGCAATGCGGATGGCACCGTTGCAAAGCTGACTTTCTGCAGAAGAGGCACAGCTCCAGTTTTTTGCCCTGGCTCTTCGGCTGTGGGAGCAGAGGCCAACCGTTCGTGCTCTACTCCCTGGGATACTGGGCAGCCGAGCACGGGTGCCAAAGAGGTTCCATTGTAATGGACTTTGAGTTGGGTAATGGAGGAGCGACAGCAATGCGGATGGCACCGTTGCAAAGCTGACTTTCTGCAGAAGAGGCACAGCTCCAGTTTTTTGCCCTGGCTCTTCGGCTGTGGGAGTAGAGGCCAACCGTTCGTGCTCTACTCCCTGGGATGCTGGGCAGCCCAGCACGGGTGCCAAAGAGGTTCCATTGTAATGGACTTTGAGTTGGGAAATGGAGGAGCGACAGCAATGCAGATGGAACCGTTGCAAAGCTGACTTTCTGCAGAAGAGGCACAGCTCCAGTTTTTTGCCCTGGCTCTTCGGCTGTGGGAGCAGAGGCCAACCGTTCGTGCTCTACTCGCTGGGATGCTGGGCAGCCGAGCACGGGTGCCAAAGAGGTTCCATTGTAATGGACTTTGAGTTGGGAAATGGAGGAGCGACAGCAATGCGGATGGCACCGTTGCAAAGCTGACACTCTGCAGAAGAGGCACAGCTCCAGTTTTTTGCCCTGGCTCTTCGGCTGTGGGAGCAGAGGCCAACCGTTCGTGCTCTACTCCCTGGGATGCTGGGCAGCCGAGCACAGTGCCAGAGAGTTTCCATTGTAATGGACTTTGAGTTGGGAAATCGAAGAACCTCAGCAATGCGGATGGCACCGTTGCGAAGCTGACTTTCTGCAGAAGAGGCACAGCTCAAGCTTTTTTGCCCTGGCTCTTCGGCTGTGGGAGCAGAGGCCAACCGTTCGTGCTCTACTCCCTGGGATGCTGGGCAGCCGAGCACAGGTGCCAGAGAGTTTCCATTGTAATGGACTTTGAGTTGGGAAATCGAGGAGCGACAGCAATGCGGATGGCACCGTTGCAAAGCTGACTTTCTGCAGAAGAGGCACAGCTCCAGTTTTTTGCCCTGGCTCTTCGGCTGTGGGAGCAGAGGCCAACCGTTCGTGCTCTACTGCCTGGGATACTGGGCAGCCGAGCACGGGTGCCAAAGAGGTTCCATTGTAATGGACTTTGAGTTGGGAAATGGAGGAGCGACAGCAATGCGGATGGCACCGTTGCAAAGCTGACTTTCTGCAGAAGAGGCACAGCTCCAGTTTTTTGCCCTGGCTCTTCGGCTGTGGGAGCAGAGGCCAACCGCTCTTGCTCTACTCCCTGGGATGCTGGGCAGCCGAGCACGGGTGCCAAAGAGGTTCCATTGTAATGGACTTTGAGTTGGGAAATGGAGGAGCGACAGCAATGCGGATGGCACCGTTGCAAAGCTGACTTTCTGCAGAAGAGGCACAGCTCAAGCTTTTTGCCCTGGCTCTTCGGCTGTGGGAGCAGAGGCCAACCGTTCGTGCTCTACTCCCTGGGATGCTGGGCAGCCCAGCACGGGTGCCAAAGAGGTTCCATTGTAATGGACTTTGAGTTGGGAAATGGAGGAGCGACAGCAATGCGGATGGCACCGTTGCAAAGCTGACTTTCTGCAGAAGAGGCACAGCTCCAGTTTTTTGCCCTGGCTCCTCGGCTGTGGGAGCAGAGGCCAACCGTTCGTGCTCTAATGCCTGGGATACTGTGCAGTCGAGCACGGGTGCCAAAGAGGTTCCATTGTAATGGACTTTGAGTTGGGAAATCGAGGAGCGACAGCAATGCGGATGGCACCGTTGCAAAGCTGACTTTCTGCAGAAGAGGCACAGCTCCAGTTTTTTGCCCTGGCTCTTCGGCTGTGGGAGCAGAGGCCAACCGTTCGTGCTCTACTCGCTGGGATGCTGGGCAGCCCAGCACGTGTGCCAAAGAGGTTCCATTGTAATGGACTTTGAGTTGGGAAATGGAGGAGCGACAGCAATGCGGATGGCACCGTTGCAAAGCTGACTTTCTGCAGAAGAGGCACAGCTCCAGTTTTTTGCCCTGGCTCTTCGGCTGTGGGAGCAGAGGCCAACCGTTCGTGCTCTACTCCCTGGGATGCTGGGCAGGCGAGCACGGGTGCCAAAGAGGTTCCATTTTAATGGACTTTGAGTTGGGAAATGGAGGAGCGACAGCAATGCGGATGGCACCGTTGCAAAGCTGACTTTCTGCAGAAGAGGCACAGCTCCAGTTTTTTGCCCTGGCTCTTCGGCTGTGGGAGCAGAGGCCAACCGTTCGTGCTCTACTCCCTGGGATACTGGGCAGCCCAGCACGGGTGCCAAAGAGGTTCCATTGTAATGGACTTTGAGTTGGGAAATCGAGGAGCGACAGCAATGCGGATGGCAGCGTTGCAAAGCTGACTTTCTGCAGAAGAGGCACAGCTCAAGCTTTTTGCCCTGGCTCTTCGGCTGTGGGATTAGAGGCCAACCGTTCGTGCTCTACTCCCTGGGATGCTGGGCAGCCCAGCACGGGTGTCAAAGAGGTTCCATTGTAATGGACTTTGAGTTGGGAAATGGAGGAGCGACAGCAATGCGGATGGCAGCGTTGCAAAGCTGACTTTCTGCAGAAGAGGCACAGCTCCAGTTTTTTGCCCTGGCTCTTCGGCTGTGGGAGCAGAGGCCAACCGTTCGTGCTCTACTGCCTGGGATGCTGGGCAGCCCAGCACGGGTGCCAAAGAGGTTCCATTGTAATGGACTTTGAGTTTTGAAATCGAGGAGCGACAGCAATGCGGATGGCACCGTTGCAAAGCTGACTTTCTGCAGAAGAGGCACAGCTCAAGTTTTTTGCCCTGGCTCTTCGGCTGTGGGAGCAGAGGTCAATCTTTCGTGCTCTACTGCCTGGGATGCTGGGCAGCCCAGCACGGGTGCCAAAGAGGTTCCATTGTAATGGACTTTGAGTTGGGAAATCGAGGAGCGACAGCAATGCGGATGGCACCGTTGCAAAGCTGACTTTCTGCAGAAGAGGCACAGCTCAATTTTTTTGCCCTGGCTCTTCGGCTGTGGGAGCAGAGGCCAACCGTTCTTGCTCTACTCCCTGGGATGCTGGGCAGCCGAGCACGGGTGCCAAAGAGGTCCCATTGTAATGGACTTTGAGTTGGGAAATCGAGGAACCTCAGCAATGCGGATGGCACCGTTGCGAAGCTGACTTTCTGCAGAAGAGGCACAGCTCCAGTTTTTTGCCCTGGCTCTTCGGCTGTGGGAGCAGAGGCCAGCCGTTCGTGCTCTACTGCCTGGGATGCTGGGCAGCCGAGCACAGGTGCCAGAGAGTTTCCATTGTAATGGACTTTGAGTTGGGAAATGGAGGAGCGACAGCAATGTGGATGGCAGCGTTGCAAAGCTGACTTTCTGCAGAAGAGGCACAGCTCAAGCTTTTTGCCCTGGCTCTTCGGCTGTGGGAGTAGAGGCCAACCGTTCTTGCTCTACTCCCTGGGATACTGGGCAGCCCAGCACGGGTGCCAAAGATGTCCCAGTGTAATGGACTTTGAGTTGGGAAATGGAGGAGCGACAGCAATGCGGATGGCACCGTTGCAAAGCTGACTTTCTGCAGAAGAGGCACAGCTCCAGTTTTTTGCCCTGGCTCTTCGGCTGTGGGAGCAGAGGCCAACCGTTCTTGCTCTACTCGCTGGGATGCTGGGCAGCCGAGCACAGGTGCCAAAGAGGTTCCATTGTAATGGACTTTGAGTTGGGAAATGGAGGAGCGACAGCAATGCGGATGGCACCGTTGCAAAGCTGACTTTCTGCAGAAGAGGCACAGCTCCAGTTTTTTGCCCTGGCTCTTCGGCTGTGGGAGCAGAGGCCAACCGTTCGTGCTCTACTGCCTGGGATGCTGGGCAGCCCAGCACGGGTGCCAAAGAGGTTCCATTTTAATGGACTTTGAGTTGGGAAATCGAGGAGCGAAAGCAATGCGGATGGCACCGTTGCAAAGCTGACTTTCTGCAGAAGAGGCACAGCTCAAGGTTTTTGCCCTGGCTCTTCGGCTGTGGGAGCAGAGGCCAACCGTTCGTGCACTACTGCCTGGGATGCTGGGCAGCCCAGCACGGGTGCCAAAGAGGTTCCATTGTAATGGACTTTGAGTTGGGAAATGGAGGAGCGACAGCAATGCGGATGGCACCGTTGCAAAGCTGACTTTCTGCAGAAGAGGCACAGCTCCAGTTTTTTGCCCTGGCTCTTCGGCTGTGGGAGCAGAGGCCAACCGTTCGTGCTCTACTGCCTGGGATACTGGGCAGCCGAGCACGGGTGTCAAAGAGGTTCCATTGCAATGGACTTTGAGTTGGGAAATGGAGGAGCGACAGCAATGCAGATGGCACCGTTGCAAAGCTGACTTTCTGCAGAAGAGGCACAGCTCAAGCTTTTTGCCCTGGCTCTTCGGCTGTGGGAGCAGAGGCCAACCGTTCGTGCTCTACTGCCTGGGATACTGGGCAGCTGAGCACGGGTGCCAAAGAGGTTCCATTGTAATGGACTTTGAGTTGGGAAATGGAGGAGCGACAGCAATGCGGATGGCACCGTTGCAAAGCTGTCTTTCTGCAGAAGAGCCACAGCTCAAGCTTTTTGCCCTGGCTCTTCGGCTGTGGGAGCAGAGGCCAACCGTTCGTGCTCTACTCCCTGGGATGCTGGGCAGCCCAGCACGGGTGCCAAAGATGTTCCATTGTAATGGACTTTGAGTTGGGAAATCGAGGAACCTCAGCAATGCGGATGGCACCGTTGCGAAGCTGACTTTCTGCAGAAGAGGCACAGCTCCAGTTTTTTGCCCTGGCTCTTCGGCTGTGGGAGCAGAGGCCAGCCGTTCGTGCTCTACTGCCTGGGATGCTGGGCAGCCGAGCACAGGTGCCAGAGAGTTTCCATTGTAATGGACTTTGAGTTGGGAAATGGAGGAGCGACAGCAATGCGGATGGCACCGTTGCAAAGCTGACTTTCTGCAGAAGAGGCACAGCTCAAGTTTTTTGCCCTGGCTCTTCGGCTGTGGGAGCAGAGGCCAACCGTTCGTGCTCTTCTGCCTGGGATACTGGGCAGCCCAGCACGGGTGCCAAAGAGGTTCCATTGTAATGGACTTTGAGTTGGGAAATGGAGGAGAGACAGCAATGCGGATGGCACCGTTGCAAAGCTGACTTTCTGCAGAAGAGGCACAGCTCCAGTTTTTTGCCCTGGCTCTTCGGCTGTGGGAGCAGAGGCCAACCGTTCGTGCTCTACTCCCTGGGATGCTGGGCAGCCGAGCACAGTGCCAGAGAGTTTCCATTGTAATGGACTTTGAGTTTGGAAATCGAAGAACCTCAGCAATGCGGATGGCACCGTTGCGAAGCTGACTTTCTGCAGAAGAGGCACAGCTCAAGCTTTTTTGCCCTGGCTCTTCGGCTGTGGGAGCAGAGGCCAACCGTTCGTGCTCTACTCCCTGGGATGCTGGGCAGCCGAGCACAGGTGCCAGAGAGTTTCCATTCTAATGGACTTTGAGTTGGGAAATCGAGGAGCGACAGCAATGCGGATGGCACCGTTGCAAAGCTGACTTTCTGCAGAAGAGGCACAGCTCCAGTTTTTTGCCCTGGCTCTTCGGCTGTGGGAGCAGAGGCCAACCGTTCGTGCTCTACTGCCTGGGATACTGGGCAGCCGAGCACGGGTGCCAAAGAGGTTCCATTGTAATGGACTTTGAGTTGGGAAATGGAGGAGCGACAGCAATGCGGATGGCACCGTTGCAAAGCTGACTTTCTGCAGAAGAGGCACAGCTCCAGTTTTTTGCCCTGGCTCTTCGGCTGTGGGAGCAGAGGCCAACCGCTCTTGCTCTAGTCCCTGGGATGCTGGGCAGCCCAGCACGGGTGCCAAAGAGGTTCCATTGTAATGGACTTTGAGTTGGGAAATGGAGGAGCGACAGCAATGCGGATGGCACCGTTGCAAAGCTGACTTTCTGCAGAAGAGGCACAGCTCAAGCTTTTTGCCCTGGCTCTTCGGCTGTGGGAGCAGAGGCCAAGCGTTCGTGCTCTACTCCCTGGGATGCTGGGCAGCCGAGCACGGGTGCCAAAGAGGTTCCATTGTAATGGACTTTGAGTTGGGAAATGGAGGAGCGACAGCAATGCGGATGGCACCGTTGCAAAGCTGACTTTCTGCAGAAGAGGCACAGCTCCAGTTTTTTGCCCTGGCTCCTCGGCTGTGGGAGCAGAGGCCAACCGTTCGTGCTCTAATGCCTGGGATACTGGGCAGTCGAGCACGGGTGCCAAAGAGGTTCCATTGTAATGGACTTTGAGTTGGGAAATCGAGGAGCGACAGCAATGCGGATGGCACCGTTGCAAAGCTGACTTTCTGCAGAAGAGGCACAGCTCAAGCTTTTTGCCCTGGCTCTTCGGCTGTGGGAGCAGAGGCCAACCGTTCGTGCTCTACTCGCTGGGATGCTGGGCAGCCCAGCACGTGTGCCAAAGAGGTTCCATTGTAATGGACTTTGAGTTGGGAAATGGAGGAGCGACAGCAATGCGGATGGCACCGTTGCAAAGCTGACTTTCTGCAGAAGAGGCACAGCTCCAGTTTTTTGCCCTGGCTCTTCGGCTGTGGGAGCAGAGGCCAACCGTTCGTGCTCTACTCCCTGGGATGCTGGGCAGGCGAGCACGGGTGCCAAAGAGGTTCCATTGTAATGGACTTTGAGTTGGGAAATGGAGGAGCGACAGCAATGCGGATGGCACCGTTGCAAAGCTGACTTTCTGCAGAAGAGGCACAGCTCCAGTTTTTTGCCCTGGCTCTTCGGCTGTGGGAGCAGAGGCCAACCGTTCGTGCTCTACTCCCTGGGATACTGGGCAGCCCAGCACGGGTGCCAAAGAGGTTCCATTGTAATGGACTTTGAGTTGGGAAATCGAGGAGCGACAGCAATGCGGATGGCAGCGTTGCAAAGCTGACTTTCTGCAGAAGAGGCACAGCTCAAGCTTTTTGCCCTGGCTCTTCGGCTGTGGGATTAGAGGCCAACCGTTCGTGCTCTACTCCCTGGGATGCTGGGCAGCCCAGCACGGGTGTCAAAGAGGTTCCATTGTAATGGACTTTGAGTTGGGAAATGGAGGAGCGACAGCAATGCGGATGGCACCGTTGCAAAGCTGACTTTCTGCAGAAGAGGCACAGCTCCAGTTTTTTGCCCTGGCTCTTCGGCTGTGGGAGCAGAGGCCAACCGTTCGTGCTCTACTGCCTGGGATGCTGGGCAGCCCAGCACGGGTGCCAAAGAGGTTCCATTGTAATGGACTTTGAGTTTTGAAATCGAGGAGCGACAGCAATGCGGATGGCACCGTTGCAAAGCTGACTTTCTGCAGAAGAGGCACAGCTCAAGTTTTTTGCCCTGGCTCTTCGGCTGTGGGAGCAGAGGTCAATCTTTCGTGCTCTACTGCCTGGGATGCTGGGCAGCCCAGCACGGGTGCCAAAGAGGTTCCATTGTAATGGACTTTGAGTTGGGAAATGGAGGAGCGACAGCAATGCGGATGGCACCGTTGCAAAGCTGACTTTCTGCAGAAGAGGCACAGCTCAATTTTTTTGCCCTGGCTCTTCGGCTGTGGGAGCAGAGGCCAACCGTTCTTGCTCTACTCCCTGGGATGCTGGGCAGCCGAGCACGGGTGCCAAAGAGGTCCCATTGTAATGGACTTTGAGTTGGGAAATCGAGGAGAGACAGCAATGCGGATGGCACCGTTGCAAAGCTGACTTTCTGCAGAAGAGGCACAGCTCCAGTTTTTTGCCCTGTCTCTTCGGCTGTGGGAGCAGAGGCCAACCGTTCGTGCTCTACTGCCTGGGATGCTGGGCAGCCGAGCACGGGTGCCAAAGAGGTTCCATTGTAATGGACTTTGAGTTGGGAAATCGAGGAACCTCAGCAGTGCGGATGGCACCGTTGCGAAGCTGACTTTCTGCAGAAGAGGCACAGCTCAAGTTTTTTGCCCTGGCTCTTCGGCTGTGGGAGCAGAGGCCAACCGTTCGTGCTCTACTGCCTGGGATGCTGGGCAGCCGAGCACAGGTGCCAGAGAGTTTCGATTGTGATGGACTTTGAGTTGGGAAATGGAGGAGCGACAGCAATGCGGATGGCACCGTTGCAAAGCTGACTTTCTGCAGAAGAGGCACAGCTCAAGTTTTTTGCCCTGGCTCTTCGGCTGTGGGAGCAGAGGCCAACCGTTCTTGCTCTACTCCCTGGGATGCTGGGCAGCCGAGCACGGGTGCCAAAGAGGTCCCATTGTAATGGACTTTGAGTTGGGAAATGGAGGAGCGACAGCAATGCGGATGGCACCGTTGCAAAGCTGACTTTCTGCAGAAGAGGCACAGCTCCAGTTTTTTGCCCTGGCTCTTCGGCTGTGGGAGCAGAGGCCAACCGTTCGTGCTCTACTGCCTGGGATACTGGGCAGCCCAGCACGTGTGCCAAAGAGGTTCCATTGTAATGGACTTTGAGTTGGGTAATGGAGGAGCGACAGCAATGCGGATGGCACCGTTGCAAAGCTGACTTTCTGCAGAAGAGGCACAGCTCCAGTTTTTTGCCCTGGCTCTTCGGCTGTGGGAGTAGAGGCCAACCGTTCGTGCTCTACTCCCTGGGATGCTGGGCAGCCCAGCACGGGTGCCAAAGAGGTTCCATTGTAATGGACTTTGAGTTGGGAAATGGAGGAGCGACAGCAATGCGGATGGCACCGTTGCAAAGCTGACTTTCTGCAGAAGAGGCACAGCTCAAGTTTTTTGCCCTGGCTCTTCGGCTGTGGGAGCAGAGGCCAACCGTTCGTGCTCTACTCGCTGGGATACTGGGCAGCCGAGCACGGGTGCCAAAGAGGTTCCATTGTAATGGACTTTGAGTTGGGAAATGGAGGAGCGACAGCAATGCGGATGGCACCGTTGCAAAGCTGACTTTCTGCAGAAGAGGCACAGCTCCAGTTTTTTGCCCTGGCTCTTCGGCTGTGGGAGCAGAGGCCAACCGTTCGTGCTCTACTCCCTGGGATGGTGGGCAGCCGAGCACAGGTGCCAAAGAGGTTCCATTGTAACGGACTTTGAGTTTTGAAATGGAGGAGCGACAGCAATGCGGATGGCACCGTTGCAAAGCTGACTTTCTGCAGAAGAGGCACAGCTCCAGTTTTTTGCCCTGGCTCTTCGGCTGTGGGAGCAGAGGCCAACCGTTCGTGCTCTACTCCCTGGGATGGTGGGCAGCCCATCACGGGTGCCAAAGAGGTTCCACTGTAACGGACTTTGAGTTTTGAAATCGAGGAGCGACAGCAATGCGGATGGCACCGTTGCAAAGCTGACTTTCTGCAGAAGAGGCACAGCTCAAGTTTTTTGCCCTGGCTCTTCGGCTGTGGGAGTAGAGGCCAATCGTTCGTGCTCTACTCCCTGGGATGGTGGGCAGCCGAGCACAGGTGCCAAAGAGGTTCCATTGTAATGGATTTGAGTTGGGAAATCGAGGAGCGACAGCAATGCGGATGGCACCGTTGCAAAGCTGACTTTCTGCAGAAGAGGCACAGCTCAAGCTTTTTGCCCTGGCTCTTCGGCTGTGGGAGCAGAGGCCAACCGTTCGTGCTCTACTCCCTGGGATGGTGGGCAGCCGAGCACGGGTGCCAAAGAGGTTCCATTGTAATGGACTTTGAGTTGGGAAATGGAGGAGCGACAGCAATGCGGATGGCACCGTTGCAAAGCTGACTTTCTGCAGAAGAGGCACAGCTCCAGTTTTTTGCCCTGGCTCTTCGGCTGTGGGAGCAGAGGCCAACCGTTCGTGCTCTACTGCCTGGGATACTGGGCAGCCCAGCACGGGTGCCAAAGAGGTTCCATTGTAATGGACTTTGAGTTGGGAAATGGAGGAGCGACAGCAATGCGGATGGCACCGTTGCAAAGCTGACTTTCTGCAGAAGAGGCACAGCTCAAGTTTTTTGCCCTGGCTCTTCGGCTGTGGGAGCAGAGGCCAACCGTTCGTGCTCTACTCGCTGGGATACTGGGCATCCGAGCACGGGTGCCAAAGAGGTTCCATTGTAATGGACTTTGAGTTGGGAAATGGAGGAGCGACAGCAATGCGGATGGCACCGTTGCAAAGCTGACTTTCTGCAGAAGAGGCACAGCTCCAGTTTTTTGCCCTGTCTCTTCGGCTGTGGGAGCAGAGGCCAACCGTTCGTGCTCTACTGCCTGGGATGCTGGGCAGCCGAGCACGGGTGCCAAAGAGGTTCCATTGTAATGGACTTTGAGTTGGGAAATCGAGGAACCTCAGCAGTGCGGATGGCACCGTTGCGAAGCTGACTTTCTGCAGAAGAGGCACAGCTCCAGTTTTTTACCCTGGCTCTTCGGCTGTGGGAGCAGAGGCCAACCGTTCATGCTCTACTCCCTGGGATGCTGGGCAGCCGAGCACGGGTGCCAGAGAGTTTCCATTGTAATGGACTTTGAGTTGGGAAATGGAGGAGCGACAGCAATGCGGATGGCACCGTTGCAAAGCTGACTTTCTGCAGAAGAGGCACAGCTCAAGTTTTTTGCCCTGGCTCTTCGGCTGTGGGAGCAGAGGCCAACCGTTCGTGCTCTACTCCCTGGGATGCTGGGCAGCCGAGCACGGGTGCCAAAGAGGTCCCATTGTAATGGACTTTGAGTTGGGAAATGGAGGAGCGACAGCAATGCGGATGGCACCGTTGCAAAGCTGACTTTCTGCAGAAGAGGCACAGCTCAAGCTTTTTGCCCTGGCTCTTCGGCTGTGGGAGCAGAGGCCAACCGTTCGTGCTCTACTCCCTGGGATGCTGGGCAGCCGAGCACGGGGGCCAAAGAGGTTCCATTGTAATGGACTTTGAGTTGGGAAATGGAGGAGCGACAGCAATGCGGATGGCACCGTTGCAAAGCTGACTTTCTGCAGAAGAGGCACAGCTCCAGTTTTTTGCCCTGGCTCTTCGGCTGTGGGAGCAGAGGCCAACCGTTCGTGCTCTACTCCCTGGGATGGTGGGCAGCCGAGCACAGGTGCCAAAGAGGTTCCACTGTAACGGACTTTGAGTTTTGAAATCGAGGAGCGACAGCAATGCGGATGGCACCGTTGCAAAGCTGACTTTCTGCAGAAGAGGCACAGATCAAGTTTTTTGCCCTGGCTCTTCGGCTGTGGGAGCAGAGGCCAATCGTTCGTGCTCTACTCCCTGGGATGGTGGGCAGCCGAGCACAGGTGCCAAAGAGGTTCCATTGTAATGGACTTTGAGTTGGGAAATCGAGGAACCTCAGCAATGCGGATGGCACCGTTGCAAAGCTGACTTTCTGCAGAAGAGGCACAGCTCAAGCTTTTTGCCCTGGCTCTTCGGCTGTGGGAGCAGAGGCCAACCGTTCGTGCTCTACTCCCTGGGATGCTGGGCAGCCGAGCACGGGTGAAAAAGAGGTTCCATTGTAATGGACTTTGAGTTGGGTAATGGAGGAGCGACAGCAATGCGGATGGCACCGTTGCAAAGCTGACTTTCTGCAGAAGAGGCACAGCTCAAGCTTTTTGCCCTGGCTCTTCGGCTGTGGGAGCAGAGGCCAACCGTTCGTGCTCTACTCCCTGGGATGCTGGGCAGCCGAGCACGGGTGCCAAAGAGGTTCCATTGTAATGGACTTTGAGTTGGGAAATGGAGGAGCGACAGCAATGCGGATGGCACCGTTGCAAAGCTGACTTTCTGCAGAAGAGGCACAGCTCCAGTTTTTTGCCCTGGCTCTTCGGCTGTGGGAGCAGAGGCCAACCGTTCTTGCTCTACTAGCTGGGATACTGGGCAGCCGAGCACGGGTGCCAAAGAGGTCCCATTGTAATGGACTTTGAGTTGGGTAATGGAGGAGCGACAGCAATGCGGATGGCACCGTTGCAAAGCTGACTTTCTGCAGAAGAGGCACAGCTCCAGTTTTTTGCCCTGGCTCTTCGGCTGTGGGAGCAGAGGCCAACCGTTCGTGCTCTACTGCCTGGGATGCTGGGCAGCCGAGCACGGGTGCCAAAGAGGTTCCATTGTAATGGACTTTGAGTTGGGAAATCGAGGAACCTCAGCAGTGCGGATGGCACCGTTGCGAAGCTGACTTTCTGCAGAAGAGGCACAGCTCAAGTTTTTTGCCCTGGCTCTTCGGCTGTGGGAGCAGAGGCCAACCGTTCGTGCTCTACTCCCTGGGATGGTGGGCAGCCGAGCACAGGTGCCAGAGAGTTTCCATTGTAATGGACTTTGAGTTGGGAAATGGAGGAGCGACAGCAATGCCGATGGCACTGTTGCAAAGCTGACTTTCTGCAGAAGAGGCACAGCTCAAGTTTTTTGCCCTGGCTCTTCGGCTGTGGGAGCAGAGGCCAACCGTTCGTGCTCTACTCCCTGGGATGCTGGGCAGCCGAGCACGGGTGCCAAAGAGGTCCCATTGTAATGGACTTTGAGTTGGGAAATGGAGGAGCGACAGCAATGCGGATGGCACCGTTGCAAAGCTGACTTTCTGCAGAAGAGGCACAGCTCAAGCTTTTTGCCCTGGCTCTTCGGCTGTGGGAGCAGAGGCCAACCGTTCGTGCTCTACTCCCTGGGATACTGGGCAGCCGAGCACGGGTGCCAAAGAGGTTCCATTGTAATGGACTTTGAGTTGGGTAATGGAGGAGCGACAGCAATGCGGATGGCACCGTTGCAAAGCTGACTTTCTGCAGAAGACGCACAGCTCCAGTTTTTTGCCCTGGCTCTTCGGCTGTGGGAGTAGAGGCCAACCGTTCGTGCTCTACTCCCTGGGATGCTGGGCAGCCGAGCACGGGTGCCAAAGAGGTTCCATTGTAATGGACTTTGAGTTGGGAAATGGAGGAGCGACAGCAATGCGGATGGCACCGTTGCAAAGCTGACACTCTGCAGAAGAGGCACAGCTCGTTTTTTGCCCTGGCTCTTCGGCTGTGGGAGCAGAGGCCAACCGTTCGTGCTCTACTGCCTGGGATACTGGGCAGCCCAGCACGGGTGCCAAAGAGGTTCCATTGTAATGGACTTTGAGTTGGGAAATGGAGGAGTGACAGCAATGCTGATGGCACCGTTGCAAAGCTGACTTTCTGCAGAAGAGGCACAGCTCCAGTTTTTTTGCCCTGGCTCTTCGGCTGTGCGAGCAGAGGCCAACCGTTCGTGCTCTACTCCCTGGGATACTGGGCAGCCGAGCACGGGTGCCAAAGAGGTTCCATTGTAATGGACTTTGAGTTGGGTAATGGAGGAGCGACAGCAATGCGGATGGCACCGTTGCAAAGCTGACTTTCTGCAGAAGAGGCACAGCTCCAGTTTTTTGCCCTGGCTCTTCGGCTGTGGGAGTAGAGGCCAACCGTTCGTGCTCTACTCCCTGGGATGCTGGGCAGCCGAGCACAGGTGCCAAAGAGGTTCCATTGTAATGGACTTTGAGTTGGGAAATCGAGGAACCTCAGCAATGCGGATGGCACCGTTGCAAAGCTGACTTTCTGCAGAAGAGGCACAGCTCAAGCTTTTTGCCCTGGCTCTTCGGCTGTGGGAGCAGAGGCCAACCGTTCGTGCTCTACTCCCTGGGATGCTGGGCAGCCGAGCACGGGTGAAAAAGAGGTTCCATTGTAATGGACTTTGAGTTGGGTAATGGAGGAGCGACAGCAATGCGGATGGCACCGTTGCAAAGCTGACTTTCTGCAGAAGAGGCACAGCTCAAGCTTTTTGCCCTGGCTCTTCGGCTGTGGGAGCAGAGGCCAACCGTTCTTGCTCTACTCCCTGGGATGCTGGGCAGCCGAGCACGGGTGCCAAAGAGGTTCCATTGTAATGGACTTTGAGTTGGGAAATGGAGGAGCGACAGCAATGCGGATGGCACCGTTGCAAAGCTGACTTTCTGCAGAAGAGGCACAGCTCCAGTTTTTTGCCCTGGCTCTTCGGCTGTGGGAGCAGAGGCCAACCGTTCGTGCTCTACTGCCTGGGATACTGGGCAGCCCAGCACGGGTGCCAAAGAGGTTCCATTGTAATGGACTTTGAGTTGGGAAATGGAGGAGCGACAGCAATGCGGATGGCACCGTTGCAAAGCTGACTTTCTGCAGAAGAGGCACAGCTCAAGTTTTTTGCCCTGGCTCTTCGGCTGTGGGAGCAGAGGCCAACCGTTCTTGCTCTACTCGCTGGGATACTGGGCAGCCGAGCACGGGTGCCAAAGAGGTCCCATTGTAATGGACTTTGAGTTGGGAAATGGAGGAGCGACAGCAATGCGGATGGCACCGTTGCAAAGCTGACTTTCTGCAGAAGAGGCACAGCTCCAGTTTTTTGCCCTGGCTCTTCGGCTGTGGGAGCAGAGGCCAACCGTTCGTGCTCTACTGCCTGGGATGCCGGGCAGCCGAGCACGGGTGCCAAAGAGGTTCCATTGTAATGGACTTTGAGTTGGGAAATCGAGGAACCTCAGCAGTGCGGATGGCACCGTTGCGAAGCTGACTTTCTGCAGAAGAGGCACAGCTCAAGTTTTTTGCCCTGGCTCTTCGGCTGTGGGAGCAGAGGCCAACCGTTCGTGCTCTACTCCCTGGGATGGTGGGCAGCCGAGCACAGGTGCCAGAGAGTTTCCATTGTAATGGACTTTGAGTTGGGAAATGGAGGAGCGACAGCAATGCCGATGGCACTGTTGCAAAGCTGACTTTCTGCAGAAGAGGCACAGCTCAAGTTTTTTGCCCTGGCTCTTCGGCTGTGGGAGCAGAGGCCAACCGTTCGTGCTCCACTCCCTGGGATGCTGGGCAGCCGAGCACGGGTGCCAAAGAGGTCCCATTGTAATGGACTTTGAGTTGGGAAATGGAGGAGCGACAGCAATGCGGATGGCACCGTTGCAAAGCTGACTTTCTGCAGAAGAGGCACAGCTCAAGCTTTTTGCCCTGGCTCTTCGGCTGTGGGAGCAGAGGCCAACCGTTCGTGCTCTACTCCCTGGGATACTGGGCAGCCGAGCACGGGTGCCAAAGAGGTTCCATTGTAATGGACTTTGAGTTGGGTAATGGAGGAGCGACAGCAATGCGGATGGCACCGTTGCAAAGCTGACTTTCTGCAGAAGACGCACAGCTCCAGTTTTTTGCCCTGGCTCTTCGGCTGTGGGAGTAGAGGCCAACCGTTCGTGCTCTACTCCCTGGGATGCGGGGCAGCCGAGCACGGGTGCCAAAGAGGTTCCATTGTAATGGACTTTGAGTTGGGAAATGGAGGAGCGACAGCAATGCGGATGGCACCGTTGCAAAGCTGACACTCTGCAGAAGAGGCACAGCTCGTTTTTTGCCCTGGCTCTTCGGCTGTGGGAGCAGAGGCCAACCGTTCGTGCTCTACTGCCTGGGATACTGGGCAGCCCAGCACGGGTGCCAAAGAGGTTCCATTGTAATGGACTTTGAGTTGGGAAATGGAGGAGTGACAGCAATGCTGATGGCACCGTTGCAAAGCTGACTTTCTGCAGAAGAGGCACAGCTCCAGTTTTTTTGCCCTGGCTCTTCGGCTGTGCGAGCAGAGGCCAACCGTTCGTGCTCTACTCCCTGGGATACTGGGCAGCCGAGCACGGGTGCCAAAGAGGTTCCATTGTAATGGACTTTGAGTTGGGTAATGGAGGAGCGACAGCAATGCGGATGGCACCGTTGCAAAGCTGACTTTCTGCAGAAGAGGCACAGCTCCAGTTTTTTGCCCTGGCTCTTCGGCTGTGGGAGTAGAGGCCAACCGTTCGTGCTCTACTCCCTGGGATGCTGGGCAGCCGAGCACGGGTGCCAAAGAGTTTCCATTGTAATGGACTTTGAGTTGGGAAATGGAGGAGCGACAGCAATGCAGATGGCACCGTTGCAAAGCTGACTTTCTGCAGAAGAGGCACAGCTCAAGTTTTTTGCCCTGGCTCTTCGGCTGTGCGAGCAGAGGCCAACCGTTCGTGCTCTACTCCCTGGAATGCTGGGCAGCCGAGCACGGGTGCCAAAGAGGTTCCATTGTAATGGACTTTGAGTTGGGAAATGGAGGAGCGACAGCAATGCGGATGGCACCATTGCAAAGCTGACTTTCTGCAGAAGAGGCACAGCTCCAGTTTTTTGCCCTGGCTCTTCGGCTGTGGGAGCAGAGGCCAACCGTTCGTGCTCTACTGCCTGGGATACTGGGCAGCCGAGAACGGGTGCCCAAGATGTTCCATTGTAGTGGACTTTGAGTTGGGAAATCGAGGAGCGACAGCAATGCGGATGGCACCGTTGCAAAGCTGACTTTCTGCAGAAGAGGCACAGCTCAATTTTTTTTTCCTGGCTCTTAGACTGTGGGAGCAGAGGCCAACCGTTCGTGCTCTACTCGCTGGGATGCTGGGCAGCCGAGCACAGGTGCCAGAGAGTTTCCATTGTAATGGACTTTGAGTTGGGAAATCGAGGAGCGACAGCAATGCGGATGGCAGCGTTGCAAAGCTGACTTTCTGCAGAAGAGGCACAGCTCAAGTTTTTTGCCCTGGCTCTTCGGCTGTGGGAGCAGAGGCCAACCGTTCGTGCTCTACTCCCTGGGATGCTGGGCAGCCGAGCACGGGTGCCAAAGAGGTCCCATTGTAATGGACTTTGAGTTGGGAAATCGAGGAGCGACAGCAATGCGGATGGCACCGTTGCAAAGCTGACTTTCTGCAGAAGAGGCACAGCTCCAGTTTTTTGCCCTGGCTCTTCGGCTGTGGGAGCAGAGGCCAACCGTTCGTGCTCTACTCCCTGGGATGCTGGGCAGCCCAGCACGTGTGCCAAAGAGTTTCCATTGTAATGGACTTTGAGTTGGGAAATCGAGGAGCGACAGCAATGCGGATGGCACCGTTGCAAAGCTGACTTTCTGCAGAAGAGGCACAGCTCAAGCTTTTTGCCGTGGCTCTTCGGCTGTGGGAGCAGAGGCCAACCGTTCGTGCTCTACTCGCTGGGATGCTGGGCAGCCGAGCACGGGTGCCAAAGAGGTTCCATTGTAATGGACTTTGAGTTGGGAAATGGAGGAGCGACAGCAATGCGGATGGCACCGTTGCAAAGCTGACTTTCTGCAGAAGAGGCACAGCTCCAGTTTTTTGCCCTGGCTCTTCGGCTGTGGGAGCAGAGGCCAACCGTTCGTGCTCTTCTGCCTGGGATACTGGGCAGCCGAGCACGGGTGCCAAAGAGGTTCCATTGTAATGGACTTTGAGTTGGGAAATGGAGGAGCGACAGCAATGCGGATGGCACCGTTGCAAAGCTGACTTTCTGCAGAAGAGGCACAGCTCAAGTTTTTTGCCCTGGCTCTTCGGCTGTGGGAGCAGAGGCCAACCGTTCGTGCTCTACTCCCTGGGATGGTGGGCAGCCCAGCACGTGTGCCAAAGAGGTTCCATTGTAATGGACTTTGAGTTGGGAAATGGAGGAGCGACAGCAATGCGGATGGCACCGTTGCAAAGCTGACTTTCTGCAGAAGAGGCACAGCTCAAGTTTTTTGCCCTGGCTCTTCGGCTGTGGGAGCAGAGGCCAACCGTTCGTGCTCTACTCCCTGGGATGCTGGGCAGCCGAGCACGGGTGAAAAAGAGGTTCCATTGTAATGGACTTTGAGTTGGGAAATGGAGGAGCGACAGCAATGCGGATGGCACCGTTGCAAAGCTGACTTTCTGCAGAAGAGGCACAGCTCAAGCTTTTTGCCCTGGCTCTTCGGCTGTGGGAGCAGAGGCCAACCGTTCGTGCTCTACTCCCTGGGATGCTGGGCAGCCGAGCACGGGTGCCAAAGAGGTTCCATTGTAATGGACTTTGAGTTGGGAAATGGAGGAGCGACAGCAATGCGGATGGCACTGTTGCAAAGCTGACTTTCTGCAGAAGAGGCACAGCTCCAGTTTTTTGCCCTGGCTCTTCGGCTGTGGGAGCAGAGGCCAACCGTTCGTGCTCTACTCGCTGGGATGGTGGGCAGCCGAGCACGGGTGCCAAAGAGGTTCCACTGTAACGGACTTTGAGTTTTGAAATCGAGGAGCGACAGCAATGCGGATGGCAGCGTTGCAAAGCTGACTTTCTGCAGAAGAGGCACAGATCAAGTTTTTTGCCCTGGCTCTTCGGCTGTGGGAGTAGAGGCCAATCGTTCGTGCTCTACTCCCTGGGATGGTGGGCAGCCGAGCACGGGTGCCAAAGAGGTTCCATTGTAATGGACTTTGAGTTGGGAAATCGAGGAACCTCAGCAATGCGGATGGCACCGTTGCAAAGCTGACTTTCTGCAGAAGAGGCACAGCTCAAGCTTTTTGCCCTGGCTCTTCGGCTGTGGGAGCAGAGGCCAACCGTTCGTGCTCTACTCCCTGGGATGGTGGGCAGCCGAGCACGGGTGAAAAAGAGGTTCCATTGTAATGGACTTTGAGTTGGGAAATGGAGAAGCGACAGCAATGCGGATGGCACCGTTGCAAAGCTGACTTTCTGCAGAAGAGGCACAGCTCAAGCTTTTTGCCCTGGCTCTTCGGCTGTGGGAGCAGAGGCCAACCGTTCGTGCTCTACTCGCTGGGATGCTGGGCAGCCGAGCACGGGTGGCAAAGAGTTTCCATTGTAATGGACTTTGAGTTGGGAAATGGAGGAGCGACAGCAATGCGGATGGCACCGTTGCAAAGCTGACTTTCTGCAGAAGAGGCACAGCTCAAGTTTTTTGCCCTGGCTCTTCGGCTGTGGGAGCAGAGGCCAACCGTTCTTGCTCTACTCCCTGGGATGCCGGGCAGCCGAGCACGGGTGCCAAAGAGGTTCCATTGTAATGGACTTTGAGTTGGGAAATCGAGGAGCGACAGCAATGCGGATGGCACCGTTGCAAAGCTGACTTTCTGCAGAAGAGGCACAGCTCAAGCTTTTTGCCCTGGCTCTTCGGCTGTGGGAGCAGAGGCCAGACGTTCGTGCTCTACTCCCTGGGATGGTGGGCAGCCGAGCACGGGTGCCAAAGAGGTTCCATTGTAATGGACTTTGAGTTGGGAAATGGAGGAGCGACAGCAATGCGGATGGCACCGTTGCAAAGCTGACTTTCTGCAGAAGAGGCACAGCTCCAGTTTTTTGCCCTGGCTCTTCGGCTGTGGGAGCAGAGGCCAACCGTTCGTGCTCTACTGCCTGGGATACTGGGCAGCCGAGCACGGGTGCCAAAGAGGTTCCATTGTAATGGACTTTGAGTTGGGAAATGGAGGAGCGACAGCAATGCGGATGGCACCGTTGCAAAGCTGACTTTCTGCAGAAGAGGCACAGCTCAAGTTTTTTGCCCTGGCTCTTCGGCTGTGGGAGCAGAGGCCAACCGTTCGTGCTCTACTCCCTGGGATGCTGGGCAGCCGAGCACGGGTGCCAAAGAGTTTCCATTGTAATGGACTTTGAGTTGGGAAATGGAGGAGCGACAGCAATGCAGATGGCACCGTTGCAAAGCTGACTTTCTGCAGAAGAGGCACAGCTCAAGTTTTTTGCCCTGGCTCTTCGGCTGTGCGAGCAGAGGCCAACCGTTCGTGCTCTACTCCCTGGAATGCTGGGCAGCCCAGCACGGGTGCCAAAGAGGTTCCATTGTAATGGACTTTGAGTTGGGAAATGGAGGAGCGACAGCAATGCGGATGGCACCATTGCAAAGCTGACTTTCTGCAGAAGAGGCACAGCTCCAGTTTTTTGCCCTGGCTCTTCGGCTGTGGGAGCAGAGGCCAACCGTTCGTGCTCTACTGCCTGGGATACTGGGCAGCCGAGCACGGGTGCCCAAGATGTTCCATTGTAGTGGACTTTGAGTTGGGAAATCGAGGAGCGACAGCAATGCGGATGGCACCGTTGCAAAGCTGACTTTCTGCAGAAGAGGCACAGCTCAATTTTTTTTTCCTGGCTCTTAGACTGTGGGAGCAGAGGCCAACCGTTCGTGCTCTACTCGCTGGGATGCTGGGCAGCCGAGCACAGGTGCCAGAGAGTTTCCATTGTAATGGACTTTGAGTTGGGAAATCGAGGAGCGACAGCAATGCGGATGGCAGCGTTGCAAAGCTGACTTTCTGCAGAAGAGGCACAGCTCAAGTTTTTTGCCCTGGCTCTTCGGCTGTGGGAGCAGAGGCCAACCGTTCTTGCTCTACTCCCTGGGATGCCGGGCAGCCGAGCACGGGTGCCAAAGAGGTTCCATTGTAATGGACTTTGAGTTGGGAAATCGAGGAGCGACAGCAATGCGGATGGCACCGTTGCAAAGCTGACTTTCTGCAGAAGAGGCACAGCTCAAGCTTTTTGCCCTGGCTCTTCGGCTGTGGGAGCAGAGGCCAGACGTTCGTGCTCTACTCCCTGGGATGGTGGGCAGCCGAGCACGGGTGCCAAAGAGGTTCCATTGTAATGGACTTTGAGTTGGGAAATGGAGGAGCGACAGCAATGCGGATGGCACCGTTGCAAAGCTGACTTTCTGCAGAAGAGGCACAGCTCCAGTTTTTTGCCCTGGCTCTTCGGCTGTGGGAGCAGAGGCCAACCGTTCGTGCTCTACTGCCTGGGATACTGGGCAGCCGAGCACGGGTGCCAAAGAGGTTCCATTGTAATGGACTTTGAGTTGGGAAATGGAGGAGCGACAGCAATGCGGATGGCACCGTTGCAAAGCTGACTTTCTGCAGAAGAGGCACAGCTCCAGTTTTTTGCCCTGGCTCTTCGGCTGTGGGAGTAGAGGCCAACCGTTCGTGCTCTACTCCCTGGGATGCTGGGCAGCCGAGCACGGGTGCCAAAGAGTTTCCATTGTAATGGACTTTGAGTTGGGAAATGGAGGAGCGACAGCAATGCGGATGGCACCGTTGCAAAGCTGACTTTCTGCAGAAGAGGCACAGCTCAAGTTTTTTGCCCTGGCTCTTCGGCTGTGGGAGCAGAGGCCAACCGTTCGTGCTCTACTGCCTGGGATACTGGGCAGCCGAGCACGGGTGCCAAAGAGGTTCCATTGTAATGGACTTTGAGTTGGGAAATGGAGGAGCGACAGCAATGCGGATGGCACCGTTGCAAAGCTGACTTTCTGCAGAAGAGGCACAGCTCAAGTTTTTTGCCCTGGCTCTTCGGCTGTGGGAGCAGAGGCCAACCGTTCGTGCTCTACTCCCTGGATGCTTGGCAGCCGAGAACGGGTGCCAAAGAGGTTCCATTGTAATGGACTTTGAGTTGGGAAATGGAGGAGCGACAGCAATGCGGATGGCACCGTTGCAAAGCTGACTTTCTGCAGAAGAGGCACAGCTCAAGCTTTTTGCCCTGGCTCTTCGGCTGTGGGAGCAGAGGCCAAATGTTCGTGCTCTACTCGCTGGGATGCTGGGCAGCCCAGCACGGGTGCCAAAGAGGTTCCATTGTAATGGACTTTGAGTTGGGAAATCGAGGAGCAACAGCAATGCGGATAGCACCGTTGCAAAGCTGACATTCTGCAGAAGAGGCACAGCTCCAGTTTTTTGCCCTGGCTCTTTGGCTGTGGGAGCAGAGGCCAACCGTTCCTGCTCTACTCCCTGGGATGCTGGGCAGCCCAGCACGTGTGCCAAAGAGGATCCATTTTAATGGACTTTGAGTTGGGAAATCGAGGAGCAACAGCAATGCGGATGGCACCGTTGCAAAGCTGACTTTCTGCAGAAGAGGCACAGCTCAAGTTTTTTGCCCTGGCTCTTCGGCTGTGGGAGCAGAGGCCAACCGTTCGTGCTCTACTCGCTGGGATGCTGGGCAGGCGAGCACGGGTGGCAAAGAGTTTCCATTGTAATGGACTTTGAGTTGGGAAATGGAGGAGCGACAGCAATGCGGATGGCACCGTTGCAAAGCTGACTTTCTGCAGAAGAGGCACAGCTCCAGTTTTTTGCCCTGGCTCTTCGGCTGTGGGAGCAGAGGCCAACCGTTCTTGCTCTACTCCCTGGGATGCCGGGCAGCCGAGCACGGGTGCCAAAGAGGTTCCATTGTAATGGACTTTGAGTTGGGAAATCGAGGAGCGACAGCAATGCGGATGGCACCGTTGCAAAGCTGACTTTCTGCAGAAGAGGCACAGCTCAAGCTTTTTGCCCTGGCTCTTCGGCTGTGGGAGCAGAGGCCAGACGTTCGTGCTCTACTCCCTGGGATGGTGGGCAGCCGAGCACGGGTGCCAAAGAGGTTCCATTGTAATGGACTTTGAGTTGGGAAATGGAGGAGCGACAGCAATGCGGATGGCACCGTTGCAAAGCTGACTTTCTGCAGAAGAGGCACAGCTCCAGTTTTTTGCCCTGGCTCTTCGGCTGTGGGAGCAGAGGCCAACCGTTCGTGCTCTACTGCCTGGGATACTGGGCAGCCGAGCACGGGTGCCAAAGAGGTTCCATTGTAATGGACTTTGAGTTGGGAAATGGAGGAGCGACAGCAATGCGGATGGCACCGTTGCAAAGCTGACTTTCTGCAGAAGAGGCACAGATCAAGTTTTTTGCCCTGGCTCTTCGGCTGTGGGAGCAGAGGCCAACCGTTCGTGCTCTACTCCCTGGATGCTTGGCAGCCGAGAACGGGTGCCAAAGAGGTTCCATTGTAATGGACTTTCAGTTGGGAAATGGAGGAGCGACAGCAATGCGGATGGCACCGTTGCAAAGCTGACTTTCTGCAGAAGAGGCACAGCTCAAGCTTTTTGCCCTGGCTCTTCGGCTGTGGGAGCAGAGGCCAAATGTTCGTGCTCTACTCCCTGGGATGCTGGGCAGCCGAGCACGGGTGCCAAAGAGGTTCCATTGTAATGGACTTTGAGTTGGGAAATCGAGGAGCAACAGCAATGCGGATGGCACCGTTGCAAAGCTGACATTCTGCAGAAGAGGCACAGCTCAAGTTTTTTGCCCTGGCTCTTTGGCTGTGGGAGCAGAGGCCAACCGTTCCTGCTCTACTCCCTGGGATGCTGGGCAGCCCAGCACGTGTGCCAAAGAGGATCCATTTTAATGGACTTTGAGTTGGGAAATCGAGGAGCAACAGCAATGCGGATGGCACCGTTGCAAAGCTGACTTTCTGCAGAAGAGGCACAGCTCAAGTTTTTTGCCCTGGCTCTTCGGCTGTGGGAGCAGAGGCCAACCGTTCGTGCTCTACTCCCTGGGATGCTGGGCAGTCCAGCACGTGTGCCAAAGAGGTTCAATTTTAATGGACTTAGAGTTGGGAAATCGAGGAGCAACAGCAATGCGGATGGCACTGTTGCAAATCTGACATTCTGCAGAAGAGGCACAGCTCAAGCTTTTTGCCCTGGCTCTTCGGCTGTGGGAGCAGAGGCCAACCGTTCGTGCTCTACTCCCTGGGATGCTGGGCAGCCGAGCACGGGTGCCAAAGAGGTTCCATTGTAATGGACTTTGAGTTGGGAAATGGAGGAGCGACAGCAATGCGGATGGCACCGTTGCAAAGCTGACTTTCTGCAGAAGAGGCACAGCTCAAGCTTTTGCCCTGGCTCTTCGGCTGTGGGAGCAGAGGCCAACCGTTCGTGCTCTACTCCCTGGGATGCTGGGCAGCCGAGCACGGGTGCCAAAGAGGTTCCATTGTAATGGACTTTGAGTTGGGAAATCGAGGAGTGACAGCAATGCGGATGGCACCGTTGCAAAGCTGACTTTCTGCAGAAGAGGCACAGCTCCAGTTTTTTGCCGTGGCTCTTCGGCTGTGGGAGCAGAGGCCAACCGTTCGTGCTCTACTCGCTGGGATGCTGGGCAGCCCAGCACGGGTGCCAAAGAGGTTCCATTGTAATGGACTTTGAGTTGGGAAATGGAGGAGCGACAGCAATGCGGATGGCACCGTTGCAAAGCTGACTTTCTGCAGAAGAGGCACAGCTCCAGTTTTTTGCCCTGGCTCTTTGGCTGTGGGAGCAGAGGCCAACCGTTCGTGCTCTACTCCCTGGGATACTGGGCAGCCCAGCACGGGTGCCAAAGAGGTTCCATTGTAATGGACTTTGAGTTGGGAAATGGAGGAGCGACAGCAATGCGGATGGCACCGTTGCAAAGCTGACTTTCTGCAGAAGAGGCACAGCTCCAGTTTTTTGCCCTGGCTCTTCGGCTGTGGGAGCAGAGGCCAACCGTTCGTGCTCTACTCCCTGGGATGCTGAGCAGCCCAGCACGTGTGCCAAAGAGGTTCCATTGTAATGGACTTTGAGTTTTGAAATGGAGGAGCGACAGCAATGCGGATGGCACCGTTGCAAAGCTGACTTTCTGCAGAAGAGGCACAGCTCAAGTTTTTTGCCCTGGCTCTTCGGCTGTGGGAGCAGAGGCCAACCGTTCGTGCTGTACTCCCTGTAATGGTGGGCAGCCGAGCACGGGTGCCATAGATGTCCCATTGTAATGGACTTTGAGTTGGGAAATGGAGGAGCGACAGCAATGCGGATGGCAGCGTTGCAAAGCTGACTTTCTGCAGAAGAGGCACAGCTCAAGTTTTTTGCCCTGGCTCTTCGGCTGTAGGAGCAGAGGCCAACCGTTCGTGCTCTACTCCCTGGGATGCTGGGCAGCCGAGCACGGGTGCCAAAGAGGTTCCATTGTAATGGACTTTGAGTTTTGAAATCGAGGAGCAACAGCAATGCGGATAGCACCGTTGCAAAGCTGACTTTCTGCAGAAGAGGCACAGATCAAGTTTTTTGCCCTGTCTTTTTGGCTGAGGGAGCAGAGGCCAACCGTTCTTGCTCTACTCCCTTGGATGGTGGGCAGCCGAGCACGGGTGCCAAAGAGGTTCCATTGTAATGGACTTTGAGTTGGGAAATCGAGGAGCAACAGCAATGCGGATGGCACCGTTGCAAAGCTGACTTTCTGCAGAAGAGGCACAGCTCCAGTTTTTTGCCCTGGCTCTTCGGCTGTGGGAGAAGAGGCCAACCGTTCGTGCTCTACTCGCTGGGATGCTGGGCAGCCCAGCACGGGTGCCAAAGAGGTTCCATTGTAATGGACTTTGAGTTGGGAAATCGAGGAGCGACAGCAATGCGGATGGCACCGTTGCAAAGCTGACTTTCTGCAGAAGAGGCACAGCTCCAGTTTTTTGCCCTGGCTCTTTGGCTGTGGGAGCAGAGGCCAACCGTTCGTGCTCTACTCCCTGGGATGCTGGGCAGCCCAGCACGTGTGCCAAAGAGGTTCCATTGTATATGGACTTTGAGTTGGGAAATGGAGGAGCGACAGCAATGCGGATGGCACCGTTGCAAAGCTGACTTTCTGCAGAAGAGGCACAGTTCAAGCTTTTTGCCCTGGCTCTTCGGCTGTGGGAGCAGAGGCCAACCGTTCGTGCTCTACTGCCTGGGATACTGGGCAGCCCAGCACGGGTGCCAGAGAGGTTCCATTGTAATGGACTTTGAGTTGGGAAATGGAGGAGCGACAGCAATACGGATGGCACCGTTGCAAAGCTGACTTTCTGCAGAAGAGGCACAGCTCAAGCTTTTTGCCCTGGCTCTTCGGCTGTGGGAATAGAGGCCAACCGTTCGTGCTCTACTCCCTGGGATGCTGGGCAGCCCAGCACGGGTGCCAAAGAGGTCCCATTGTAATGGACTTTGAGTTGGGAAATCGTGGACAACAGCAATGCGGATGGCACCGTTGCGAAGCTGACTTTCTGCAGAAGAGGCACAGCTCAAGCTTTTTGCCCTGGCTCTTCGGCTGTGGGAGCAGAGGCCAACCGTTCGTGCTCTACTCGCTGGGATGCTGGGCAGCCGAGCACGGGTGCCAAAGAGTTTCCATTGTAATGGACTTTGAGTTGGGAAATGGAGGAGCGACAGCAATGCGGATAGCACCGTTGCAAAGCTGACTTTCTGCAGAAGAGGCACAGCTCAAGTTTTTTGCCCTGTCTTTTTGGCTGAGGGAGCAGAGGCCAACCGTTCTTGCTCTACTCCCTGGGATGCTGGGCAGCCGAGCACGGGTGCCAAAGAGGTTCCATTGTAATGGACTTTGAGTTGGGAAATCGAGGAGCAACAGCAATGCGGATGGCACCGTTGCAAAGCTGACTTTCTGCAGAAGAGGCACAGTTCCAGTTTTTTGCCCTGGCTCTTCGGCTGTGGGAGCAGAGGCCAACCGTTCGTGCTCTACTCCCTGGGATGCTGGGCAGCCCAGCACGGGTGCCAAAGAGGTTCCATTGTAATGGACTTTGAGTTGGGAAATGGAGGAGCGACAGCAATGCGGATGGCACCGTTGCAAAGCTGACTTTCTGCAGAAGAGGCACAGCTCCAGTTTTTTGCCCTGGCTCTTTGGCTGTGGGAGCAGAGGCCAACCGTTCGTGCTCTACTCCCTGCGATGCTGGGCAGCCCAGCACGGGTGCCAAAGAGGTTCCATTGTATATGGACTTTGAGTTGGGAAATGGAGGAGCGACAGCAATGCGGATGGCACCGTTGCAAAGCTGACTTTCTGCAGAAGAGGCACAGCTCAAGCTTTTTGCCCTGGCTCTTCGGCTGTGGGAGCAGAGGCCAACCGTTCGTGCTCTACTGCCTGGGATACTGGGCAGCCCAGCACGGGTGCCAGAGAGGTTCCATTGTAATGGACTTTGAGTTGGGAAATGGAGGAGCGACAGCAATACGGATGGCACCGTTGCAAAGCTGACTTTCTGCAGAAGAGGCACAGCTCAAGCTTTTTGCCCTGGCTCTTCGGCTGTGGGAGCAGAGGCCAACCGTTCGTGCTCTACTGCCTGGGATACTGGGCAGCCCAGCACGGGTGCCAAAGAGGTCCCATTGTAATGGACTTTGAGTTGGGAAATGGAGGAGCGACAGCAATACGGATGGCACCGTTACAAAGCTGACTTTCTGCAGAAGAGGCACAGCTCAAGCTTTTTGCCCTGGCTCTTCGGCTGTGGGAATAGAGGCCAACCGTTCGTGCTCTACTCCCTGGGATGCTGGGCAGCCCAGCACGGGTGCCAAAGAGGTCCCATTGTAATGGACTTTGAGTTGGGAAATCGTGGACAACAGCAATGCGGATGGCACCGTTGCAAAGCTGACTTTCTGCAGAAGAGGCACAGCTCAAGTTTTTTGCCCTGGCTCTTCGGCTGTGGGAGCAGAGGCCAACCGTTCGTGCGCTACTCCCTGGGATGCTGGGCAGCCGAGCACAGGTGCCAGAGAGTTTCCATTGTAATGGACTTTGAGTTGGGAAATGGAGGAGCGACAGCAATGCGGATGGCAGCGTTGCAAAGCTGACTTTCTGCAGAAGAGGCACAGCTCCAGTTTTTTGCCCTGGCTCTTCGGCTGTGGGAGCAGAGGCCAACCGTCCGTGCTCTACTCCCTGGGATACTGGGCAGCCGAGCACGGGTGCCAAAGAGGTTCCATTGTAATGGACTTTGAGTTGGGAAATCGAGGAACCTCAGCAATGCGGATGGCACCGTTGCGAAGCTGACTTTCTGCAGAAGAGGCACAGCTCAAGCTTTTTGCCCTGGCTCTTCGGCTGTGGGAGCAGAGGCCAACCGTTCGTGCTCTACTCGCTGGGATGCTGGGCAGCCGAGCACGGGTGCCAAAGAGGTTCCATTGTAATGGACTTTGAGTTGGGAAATGGAGGAGCGACAGCAATGCGGATGGCACCATTGCAAAGCTGACTTTCTGCAGAAGAGGCACAGCTCCAGTTTTTTGCCCTGGCTCTTCGGCTGTGGGAGCAGAGGCCAAATGTTCGTGCTCTACTCCCTGGGATGCTGGGCAGCCGAGCACGGGTGCCAAAGAGGTTCCATTGTAATGGACTTTGAGTTGGGAAATGGAGGAGCGACAGCAATGCGGATGGCACCGTTGCAAAGCTGACTTTCTGCAGAAGAGGCACAGCTCAAGCTTTTTGCCCTGGCTCTTCGGCTGTGGGAGCAGAGGCCAACCGTTCGTGCTCTACTCCCTGGGATGCTGGGCAGCCGAGCACGGGTGCCAAAGAGGTTCCATTGTAATGGACTTTGAGTTGGGAAATGGAGGAGCGACAGCAATGCGGATGGCACTGTTGCAAAGCTGACTTTCTGCAGAAGAGGCACAGCTCCAGTTTTTTGCCCTGGCTCTTCGGCTGTGGGAGCAGAGGCCAACCGTTCGTGCTCTACTCGCTGGGATGGTGGGCAGCCGAGCACGGGTGCCAAAGAGGTTCCACTGTAACGGACTTTGAGTTTTGAAATCGAGGAGCGACAGCAATGCGGATGGCAGCGTTGCAAAGCTGACTTTCTGCAGAAGAGGCACAGATCAAGTTTTTTGCCCTGGCTCTTCGGCTGTGGGAGTAGAGGCCAATCGTTCGTGCTCTACTCCCTGGGATACTGGGCAGCCGAGCACGGGTGCCAAAGAGGTTCCATTGTAATGGACTTTGAGTTGGGAAATCGAGGAACCTCAGCAATGCGGATGGCACCGTTGCAAAGCTGACTTTCTGCAGAAGAGGCACAGCTCAAGCTTTTTGCCCTGGCTCTTCGGCTGTGGGAGCAGAGGCCAACCGTTCGTGCTCTACTCCCTGGGATGCTGGGCAGCCGAGCACGGGTGAAAAAGAGGTTCCATTGTAATGGACTTTGAGTTGGGAAATGGAGAAGCGACAGCAATGCGGATGGCACCGTTGCAAAGCTGACTTTCTGCAGAAGAGGCACAGCTCCAGTTTTTTGCCCTGGCTCTTCGGCTGTGGGAGCAGAGGCCAACCGTTCGTGCTCTACTCGCTGGGATGCTGGGCAGCCGAGCACGGGTGGCAAAGAGTTTCCATTGTAATGGACTTTGAGTTGGGAAATGGAGGAGCGACAGCAATGCGGATGGCACCGTTGCAAAGCTGACTTTCTGCAGAAGAGGCACAGCTCAAGTTTTTTGCCCTGGCTCTTCGGCTGTGGGAGCAGAGGCCAACCGTTCTTGCTCTACTCCCTGGGATGCCGGGCAGCCGAGCACGGGTGCCAAAGAGGTTCCATTGTAATGGACTTTCAGTTGGGAAATCGAGGAGCGACAGCAATGCGGATGGCACCGTTGCAAAGCTGACTTTCTGCAGAAGAGGCACAGCTCAAGCTTTTTGCCCTGGCTCTTCGGCTGTGGGAGCAGAGGCCAGACGTTCGTGCTCTACTCCCTGGGATGGTGGGCAGCCGAGCACGGGTGCCAAAGAGGTTCCATTGTAATGGACTTTGAGTTGGGAAATGGAGGAGCGACAGCAATGCGGATGGCACCGTTGCAAAGCTGACTTTCTGCAGAAGAGGCACAGCTCCAGTTTTTTGCCCTGGCTCTTCGGCTGTGGGAGCAGAGGCCAACCGTTCGTGCTCTACTGCCTGGGATACTGGGCAGCCGAGCACGGGTGCCAAAGAGGTTCCATTGTAATGGACTTTGAGTTGGGAAATGGAGGAGCGACAGCAATGCGGATGGCACCGTTGCAAAGCTGACTTTCTGCAGAAGAGGCACAGCTCAAGTTTTTTGCCCTGGCTCTTCGGCTGTGGGAGCAGAGGCCAACCGTTCGTGCTCTACTCCCTGGATGCTTGGCAGCCGAGAACGGGTGCCAAAGAGGTTCCATTGTAATGGACTTTGAGTTGGGAAATGGAGGAGCGACAGCAATGCGGATGGCACCGTTGCAAAGCTGACTTTCTGCAGAAGAGGCACAGCTCAAGCTTTTTGCCCTGGCTCTTCGGCTGTGGGAGCAGAGGCCAAATGTTCGTGCTCTACTCCCTGGGATGCTGGGCAGCCCAGCACGGGTGCCAAAGAGGTTCCATTGTAATGGACTTTGAGTTGGGAAATCGAGGAGCAACAGCAATGCGGATAGCACCGTTGCAAAGCTGACATTCTGCAGAAGAGGCACAGCTCAAGTTTTTTGCCCTGGCTCTTTGGCTGTGGGAGCAGAGGCCAGCCGTTCGTGCTCTACTCCCTGGGATGCTGGGCAGCCCAGCACGTGTGCCAAAGAGGATCCATTTTAATGGACTTTGAGTTGGGAAATCGAGGAGCAACAGCAATGCGGATGGCACCGTTGCAAAGCTGACTTTCTGCAGAAGAGGCACAGCTCAAGTTTTTTGCCCTGGCTCTTCGGCTGTGGGAGCAGAGGCCAACCGTTCGTGCTCTACTCGCTGGGATGCTGGGCAGGCGAGCACGGGAGGCAAAGAGTTTCCATTGTAATGGACTTTGAGTTGGGAAATGGAGGAGCGACAGCAATGCGGATGGCACCGTTGCAAAGCTGACTTTCTGCAGAAGAGGCACAGCTCCAGTTTTTTGCCCTGGCTCTTCGGCTGTGGGAGCAGAGGCCAACCGTTCTTGCTCTACTCCCTGGGATGCCGGGCAGCCGAGCACGGGTGCCAAAGAGGTTCCATTGTAATGGACTTTGAGTTGGGAAATCGAGGAGCGACAGCAATGCGGATGGCACCGTTGCAAAGCTGACTTTCTGCAGAAGAGGCACAGCTCAAGCTTTTTGCCCTGGCTCTTCGGCTGTGGGAGCAGAGGCCAGACGTTCGTGCTCTACTCCCTGGGATGGTGGGCAGCCGAGCACGGGTGGCAAAGAGGTTCCATTGTAATGGACTTTGAGTTGGGAAATGGAGGAGCGACAGCAATGCGGATGGCACCGTTGCAAAGCTGACTTTCTGCAGAAGAGGCACAGCTCCAGTTTTTTGCCCTGGCTCTTCGGCTGTGGGAGCAGAGGCCAACCGTTCGTGCTCTACTGCCTGGGATGCTGGGCAGCCCAGCACGGGTGCCAAAGAGGTTCCATTGTAATGGACTTTGAGTTGGGAAATGGAGGAGCGACAGCAATGCGGATGGCACCGTTGCAAAGCTGACTTTCTGCAGAAGAGGCACAGCTCAAGTTTTTTGCCCTGGCTCTTCGGCTGTGGGAGCAGAGGCCAACCGTTCGTGCTCTACTCCCTGGATGCTTGGCAGCCGAGAACGGGTGCCAAAGAGGTTCCATTGTAATGGACTTTCAGTTGGGAAATGGAGGAGCGACAGCAATGCGGATGGCACCGTTGCAAAGCTGACTTTCTGCAGAAGAGGCACAGCTCAAGCTTTTTGCCCTGGCTCTTCGGCTGTGGGAGCAGAGGCCAAATGTTCGTGCTCTACTCCCTGGGATGCTGGGCAGCCGAGCACGGGTGCCAAAGAGGTTCCATTTTAATGGACTTTGAGTTGGGAAATCGAGGAGCAACAGCAATGCGGATGGCACCGTTGCAAAGCTGACATTCTGCAGAAGAGGCACAGCTCAAGTTTTTTGCCCTGGCTCTTTGGCTGTGGGAGCAGAGGCCAACCGTTCCTGCTCTACTCCCTGGGATGCTGGGCAGCCCAGCACGTGTGCCAAAGAGGATCCATTTTAATGGACTTTGAGTTGGGAAATCGAGGAGCAACAGCAATGCGGATGGCACCGTTGCAAAGCTGACTTTCTGCAGAAGAGGCACAGCTCAAGTTTTTTGCCCTGGCTCTTCGGCTGTGGGAGCAGAGGCCAACCGTTCATGCTCTACTCCCTGGGATGCTGGGCAGTCCAGCACGTGTGCCAAAGAGGTTCAATTTTAATGGACTTAGAGTTGGGAAATCGAGGAGCAACAGCAATGCGGATGGCACTGTTGCAAATCTGACATTCTGCAGAAGAGGCACAGCTCAAGCTTTTTGCCCTGGCTCTTCGGCTGTGGGAGCAGAGGCCAACCGTTCGTGCTCTACTCCCTGGGATGCTGGGCAGCCGAGCACGGGTGCCAAAGAGGTTCCATTGTAATGGACTTTGAGTTGGGAAATGGAGGAGCGACAGCAATGCGGATGGCACCGTTGCAAAGCTGACTTTCTGCAGAAGAGGCACAGCTCAAGCTTTTGCCCTGGCTCTTCGGCTGTGGGAGCAGAGGCCAACCGTTCGTGCTCTACTCCCTGGGATGCTGGGCAGCCGAGCACGGGTGCCAAAGAGGTTCCATTGTAATGGACTTTGAGTTGGGAAATCGAGGAGTGACAGCAATGCGGATGGCACCGTTGCAAAGCTGACTTTCTGCAGAAGAGGCACAGCTCCAGTTTTTTGCCGTGGCTCTTCGGCTGTGGGAGCAGAGGCCAACCGTTCGTGCTCTACTCGCTGGGATGCTGGGCAGCCCAGCACGGGTGCCAAAGAGGTTCCATTGTAATGGACTTTGAGTTGGGAAATGGAGGAGCGACAGCAATGCGGATGGCACCGTTGCAAAGCTGACTTTCTGCAGAAGAGGCACAGCTCCAGTTTTTTGCCCTGGCTCTTCGGCTGTGGGAGCAGAGGCCAACCGTTCGTGCTCTACTCCCTGGGATACTGGGCAGCCCAGCACGGGTGCCAAAGAGGTTCCATTGTAATGGACTTTGAGTTGGGAAATGGAGGAGCGACAGCAATGCGGATGGCACCGTTGCAAAGCTGACTTTCTGCAGAAGAGGCACAGCTCAAGTTTTTTGCCCTGGCTCTTCGGCTGTGGGAGCAGAGGCCAACCGTTCGTGCTCTACTGCCTGGGATACTGGGCAGCCCAGCACGGGTGCCAAAGAGGTTCCATTGTAATGGACTTTGAGTTGGGAAATGGAGGAGCAACAGCAATACGGATGGCACCGTTGCAAAGCTGACTTTCTGCAGAAGAGGCACAGCTCAAGCTTTTTGCCCTGGCTCTTCGGCTTTGGGAGTAGAGGCCAGCCGTTCGTGCTCTACTGCCTGGGATGCTGAGCAGCCCAGCACGGGTGCCAAAGAAGTTCCATTGTAATGGACTTTGAGTTGGGAAATGGAGGAGCGACAGCAATGCGGATGGCACCGTTGCAAAGCTGACTTTCTGCAGAAGAGGCACAGCTCCAGTTTTTTGCCCTGGCTCTTCGGCTGTGGGAGCAGAGGCCAACCGTTCGTGCTCTACTCCCTGGGATGCTGAGCAGCCCAGCACGTGTGCCAAAGAGGTTCCATTGTAATGGACTTTGAGTTTTGAAATGGAGGAGCGACAGCAATGCGGATGGCACCGTTGCAAAGCTGACTTTCTGCAGAAGAGGCACAGCTCAAGTTTTTTGCCCTGGCTCTTCGGCTGTGGGAGCAGAGGCCAACCGTTCGTGCTGTACTCCCTGTAATGGTGGGCAGCCGAGCACGGGTGCCATAGATGTCCCATTGTAATGGACTTTGAGTTGGGAAATGGAGGAGCGACAGCAATGCGGATGGCAGCGTTGCAAAGCTGACTTTCTGCAGAAGAGGCACAGCTCAAGTTTTTTGCCCTGGCTCTTCGGCTGTAGGAGCAGAGGCCAACCGTTCGTGCTCTACTCCCTGGGATGCTGGGCAGCCGAGCACGGGTGCCAAAGAGGTTCCATTGTAATGGACTTTGAGTTTTGAAATCGAGGAGCAACAGCAATGCGGATAGCACCGTTGCAAAGCTGACTTTCTGCAGAAGAGGCACAGATCAAGTTTTTTGCCCTGTCTTTTTGGCTGAGGGAGCAGAGGCCAACCGTTCTTGCTCTACTCCCTTGGATGCTGGGCAGCCGAGCACGGGTGCCAAAGAGGTTCCATTGTAATGGACTTTGAGTTGGGAAATCGAGGAGCAACAGCAATGCGGATGGCACCGTTGCAAAGCTGACTTTCTGCAGAAGAGGCACAGCTCCAGTTTTTTGCCCTGGCTCTTCGGCTGTGGGAGAAGAGGCCAACCGTTCGTGCTCTACTCGCTGGGATGCTGGGCAGCCCAGCACGGGTGCCAAAGAGGTTCCATTGTAATGGACTTTGAGTTGGGAAATCGAGGAGCGACAGCAATGCGGATGGCACCGTTGCAAAGCTGACTTTCTGCAGAAGAGGCACAGCTCCAGTTTTTTGCCCTGGCTCTTTGGCTGTGGGAGCAGAGGCCAACCGTTCGTGCTCTACTCCCTGGGATGCTGGGCAGCCCAGCACGTGTGCCAAAGAGGTTCCATTGTATATGGACTTTGAGTTGGGAAATGGAGGAGCGACAGCAATGCGGATGGCACCGTTGCAAAGCTGACTTTCTGCAGAAGAGGCACAGCTCAAGCTTTTTGCCCTGGCTCTTCGGCTGTGGGAGCAGAGGCCAACCGTTCGTGCTCTACTGCCTGGGATACTGGGCAGCCCAGCACGGGTGCCAGAGAGGTTCCATTGTAATGGACTTTGAGTTGGGAAATGGAGGAGCGACAGCAATACGGATGGCACCGTTGCAAAGCTGACTTTCTGCAGAAGAGGCACAGCTCAAGCTTTTTGCCCTGGCTCTTCGGCTGTGGGAATAGAGGCCAACCGTTCGTGCTCTACTCCCTGGGATGCTGGGCAGCCCAGCACGGGTGCCAAAGAGGTCCCATTGTAATGGACTTTGAGTTGGGAAATCGTGGACAACAGCAATGCGGATGGCACCGTTGCGAAGCTGACTTTCTGCAGAAGAGGCACAGCTCAAGCTTTTTGCCCTGGCTCTTCGGCTGTGGGAGCAGAGGCCAACCGTTCGTGCTCTACTCGCTGGGATGCTGGGCAGCCGAGCACGGGTGCCAAAGAGGTTCCATTGTAATGGACTTTGAGTTGGGAAATGGAGGAGCGACAGCAATGCGGATGGCACCATTGCAAAGCTGACTTTCTGCAGAAGAGGCACAGCTCCAGTTTTTTGCCCTGGCTCTTTGGCTGTGGGAGCAGAGGCCAAATGTTCGTGCTCTACTCCCTGGGATGGTGGGCAGCCGAGCACGGGTGCCAAAGAGGTTCCATTGTAATGGACTTTGAGTTGGGAAATGGAGGAGCAACAGCAATGCGGATAGCACCGTTGCAAAGCTGACTTTCTGCAGAAGAGGCACAGCTCAAGTTTTTTGCCCTGTCTTTTTGGCTGAGGGAGCAGAGGCCAACCGTTCTTGCTCTACTCGCTGGGATGCTGGGCAGCCGAGCACGGGTGCCAAAGAGGTTCCATTGTAATGGACTTTGAGTTGGGAAATCGAGGAGCAACAGCAATGCGGATGGCACCGTTGCAAAGCTGACTTTCTGCAGAAGAGGCACAGCTCCAGTTTTTTGCCCTGGCTCTTCGGCTGTGGGAGCAGAGGCCAACCGTTCGTGCTCTACTCGCTGGGATGCTGGGCAGCCCAGCACGGGTGCCAAAGAGGTTCCATTGTAATGGACTTTGAGTTGGGAAATGGAGGAGCGACAGCAATGCGGATGGCACCGTTGCAAAGCTGACTTTCTGCAGAAGAGGCACAGCTCCAGTTTTTTGCCCTGGCTCTTTGGCTGTGGGAGCAGAGGCCAACCGTTCGTGCTCTACTCCCTGCGATGCTGGGCAGCCCAGCACGGGTGCCAAAGAGGTTCCATTGTATATGGACTTTGAGTTGGGAAATGGAGGAGCGACAGCAATGCGGATGGCACCGTTGCAAAGCTGACTTTCTGCAGAAGAGGCACAGCTCAAGCTTTTTGCCCTGGCTCTTCGGCTGTGGGAGCAGAGGCCAACCGTCCGTGCTCTACTCCCTGGGATACTGGGCAGCCGAGCACGGGTGCCAAAGAGGTTCCATTGTAATGGACTTTGAGTTGGGAAATCGAGGAACCTCAGCAATGCGGATGGCACCGTTGCGAAGCTGACTTTCTGCAGAAGAGGCACAGCTCAAGCTTTTTGCCCTGGCTCTTCGGCTGTGGGAGCAGAGGCCAACCGTTCGTGCTCTACTCGCTGGGATGCTGGGCAGCCGAGCACGGGTGCCAAAGAGGTTCCATTGTAATGGACTTTGAGTTGGGAAATGGAGGAGCGACAGCAATGCGGATGGCACCATTGCAAAGCTGACTTTCTGCAGAAGAGGCACAGCTCCAGTTTTTTGCCCTGGCTCTTCGGCTGTGGGAGCAGAGGCCAAATGTTCGTGCTCTACTCCCTGGGATGCTGGGCAGCCGAGCACGGGTGCCAAAGAGGTTCCATTGTAATGGACTTTGAGTTGGGAAATCGAGGAGCAACAGCAATGCGGATAGCACCGTTGCAAAGCTGACTTTCTGCAGAAGAGGCACAGCTCAAGTTTTTTGCTCTGTCTTTTTGGCTGTGGGAGCAGAGGCCAACCGTTCTTGCTCTACTGCCTGGGATGCTGGGCAGCCCAGCACGTGTGCCAAAGAGGTTCCATTGTAATGGACTTTGAGTTGGGAAATCGAGGAGCAACAGCAATGCGGATGGCACCGTTGCAAAGCTGACTTTCTGCAGAAGAGGCACAGCTCAAGCTTTTTGCCCTGGCTCTTCGGCTGTGGGAGCAGAGGCCAACCGTTCGTGCTCTACTCCCTGGGATGCTGGGCAGCCCAGCACGGGTGCCAAAGAGGTTCCATTGTAATGGACTTTGAGTTGGGAAATCGAGGAGCGACAGCAATGCGGATGGCACCATTGCAAAGCTGACTTTCTGCAGAAGAGGCACAGCTCAAGCTTTTTGCCCTGGCTCTTCGGCTGTGGGAGCAGAGGCCAACCATTCATGCTCTACTCCCTGGGATGCTGGGCAGCCCAGCACGGGTGCCAAAGAGGTTCCATTGTAATGGACTTTGAGTTGGGAAATGGAGGAGCGACAGCAATGCGGATGGCAGCGTTGCAAAGCTGACTTTCTGCAGAAGAGGCACAGCTCCAGTTTTTTGCCCTGGCTCTTCGGCTGTGGGAGCAGAGGCCAACCGTTCGTGCTCTACTCGCTGGGATGCTGGGCAGCCGAGCACGGGTGCCAAAGAGGTTCCATTGTAATGGACTTTGAGTTGGGAAATCGAGGAGCAACAGCAATGCAGATGGCACCGTTGCAAAGCTGACTTTCTGCAGAAGAGGCACAGCTCAAGTTTTTTGCCCTGGCTCTTCGGCTGTGGGAGCAGAGGCCAACCGTTCGTGCTCTACTCCCTGGGATGCTGGGCAGCCGAGCACGGGTGCCAAAGAGGTTCCATTGTAATGGACTTTGAGTTGGGAAATCGAGGAGCAACAGCAATGCGGATGGCACCGTTGCAAAGCTGACTTTCTGCAGAAGAGGCACAGCTCCAGTTTTTTGCCCTGGCTCTTCGGCTGTGGGAGAAGAGGCCAACCGTTCGTGCTCTACTCCCTGGGATGCTGGGCAGCCCAGCACGGGTGCCAAACAGGTTCCATTGTAATGGACTTTGAGTTGGGAAATGGAGGAGCGACAGCAATGCGGATGGCAGCGTTGCAAAGCTGACTTTCTGCAGAAGAGGCACAGCTCCAGTTTTTTTTCCTGGCTCTTCGGCTGTGGGAGCAGAAGCCAACCGTTCGTGCTCTACTGCCTGGGATGCTGGGCAGCTGAGCACAGGTGCCAGAGAGTTTCCATTGTAATGGACTTTGAGTTGGGAAATCGAGGAGTGACAGCAATGCGGATGGCACCGTTGCAAAGCTGACTTTCTGCAGAAGAGGCACAGCTCAAGTTTTTTGCCCTGGCTCTTCGGCTGTGGGAGCAGAGGCCAACCGTTCGTGCTGTACTCCCTGGGATGCTGGGCAGCCGAGCACGGGTGCCAAAGAGGTCCCATTGTAATGGACTTTGAGTTGGGAAATGGAGGAGCGACAGCAATGCGGATGGCACCGTTGCAAAGCTGACTTTCTGCAGAAGAGGCACAGCTCAAGTTTTTTGCCCTGGCTCTTCGGCTGTGGGAGCAGAGGCCAACCGTTCGTGCTCTACTCCCTGGGATGGTGGGCAGCCCAGCACGGGTGCCAAAGAGGTTCCATTGTAATGGACTTTGAGTTGGGAAATCGAGGAGCGACAGCAATGCGGATGGCACCGTTGCAAAGCTGACTTTCTGCAGAAGAGGCACAGCTCCAGTTTTTTGCCCTGGCTCTTCGGCTGTGGGAGAAGAGGCCAACCGTTCGTGCTCTACTCCCTGGGATGCTGGGCAGCCCAGCACGGGTGCCAAAGAGGTTCCATTGTAATGGACTTTGAGTTGGGAAATGGAGGAGCGACAGCAATGCGGATGGCACCGTTGCAAAGCTGACTTTCTGCAGAAGAGGCACAGCTCCAGTTTTTTTTCCTGGCTCTTCGGCTGTGGGAGCAGAAGCCAACCGTTCGTGCTCTACTGCCTGGGATGCTGGGCAGCCGAGCACAGGTGCCAGAGAGTTTCCATTGTAATGGACTTTGAGTTGGGAAATCGAGGAGTGACAGCAATGCGGATGGCACCGTTGCAAAGCTGACTTTCTGCAGAAGAGGCACAGCTCAAGTTTTTTGCCCTGGCTCTTCGGCTGTGACAGCAGAGGCCAACCGTTCGTGCTGTACTCCCTGGGATGCTGGGCAGCCGAGCACGGGTGCCAAAGAGGTCCCATTGTAATGGACTTTGAGTTGGGAAATGGAGGAGCGACAGCAATGCGGATGGCACCTTTGCAAAGCTGACTTTCTGCAGAAGAGGCACAGCTCCAGTTTTTTGCCCTGGCTCTTCGGCTGTGGGAGCGGAGTCCAACCGTTCGTGCTCTACTCCCTGGGATGCTGGGCAGCCCAGCACGGGTGCCAAAGAGGTTCCATTGTAATGGACTTTGAGTTGGGAAATCGAGGAGCGACAGCAATGCGGATGGCACCGTTGCAAAGCTGACTTTCTGCAGAAGAGGCACAGCTCAAGCTTTTTGCCCTGGCTCTTCGGCTGTGGGAGCAGAGGCCAACCGTTCGTGCTCTACTCCCTGGGATGCTGGGCAGCCCAGCATGGGTGCCAAAGAGGTTCCATTGTAATGGACTTTGAGTTGGGAAATCGAGGAGCAACAGCAATGTGGATGGCACCGTTGCAAAGCTGACTTTCTGCAGAAGAGGCACAGCTCAAGCTTTTTGCCCTGGCTCTTTGGCTGTGGGAGCAGAGGCCAACCGTTCGTGCTCTACTCCCTGGGATGCTGGACAGCCCAGCACGGGTGCCAAAGAGGTTCCATTGTAATGGACTTTGAGTTGGGAAATCGAGGAGCGACAGCAATGCGGATGGCACCTTTGCAAAGCTGACTTTCTGCAGAAGAGGCACAGCTCAAGCTTTTTGCCCTGGCTCTTCAGCTGTGGGAGTAGAGGCCAACCATTCATGCTCTACTGCCTGGGATGCTGGGCAGCCGAGCACGGGTGCCAAAGAGGTTCCATTGTAATGGACTTTGAGTTGGGAAATCGAGGAGCAACAGCAATGCGGATGGCACCGTTGCAAAGCTGACTTTCTGCAGAAGAGGCACAGCTCAAGTTTTTTGCCCTGGCTCTTCGACTGTGGGAGCAGAGGCCAACCGTTCGTGCTCTACTTCCTGGGATGCTGGGCAGCCCAGCACGGGTGCCAAAGAGGTTCCATTGTAATGGACTTTGAGTTGGGAAATGGAGGAGCGACAGCAATGCGGATGGCACCGTTGCAAAGCTGACTTTCTGCAGAAGAGGCACAGCTCCAGTTTTTTGCCCTGGCTCTTCGGCTGTGGGAGCAGAGGCCAACCGTTCTTGCTCTACTCGCTGGGATGCTGGGCAGCCGAACACGGGTGCCAAAGAGGTTCCATTGTAATGGACTTTGAGTTGGGAAATGGAGGAGCGACAGCAATGCGGATGGCACCGTTGCAAAGCTGACTTTCTGCAGAAGAGGCACAGCTCCAGTTTTTTGCCCTGGCTCTTCGGCTGTGGGAGCAGAGGCCAACCGTTCTTGCTCTACTGCCTAGGATACTGGGCAGCCGAGCACGGGTGCCAAAGAGGTCCCATTGTAATGGACTTTGAGTTGGGAAATGGAGGAGCGACAGCAATGCGGATGGCACCGTTAAAAAGCTGACTTTCTGCAGAAGAGGCACAGCTCAAGCTTTTTGCTCTGGCTCTTCGGCTGTGGGAGCAGAGGCCAACCGTTCGTGCTCTACTCCCTGGGATGCTGGGCAGCCCAGCACGGGTGCCAAAGAGGTTCCATTGTAATGGACTTTGAGTTGGGAAATCGAGGAACCTCAGCAATGCGGATGGCACCGTTGCAAAGCTGACTTTCTGCAGAAGAGGCACAGCTCAAGTTTTTTGCTCTGGCTCTTCGGCTGTGGGAACAGAGGCCAACCGTTCGTGCTGTACTCCCTGGGATGCTGGGCAGCCGAGCACAGGTGCCAGAGAGTTTCCATTGTAATGGACTTTGAGTTGGGAAATGGAGGAGCGACAGCAATGCGGATGGCACCGTTGCAAAGCTGACTTTCAGCAGAAGAGGCACAGCTCAAGTTTTTTGCCCTGGCTCTTTGGCTGTGGGAGCAGAGGCCAACCGTTCGTGCTCTACTCCCTGGGATGCTGGGCAGGCGAGCACGGGTGCCAAAGAGGTTCCATTGTAATGGACTTTGAGTTGGGAAATCGAGGAGCGACAGCAATGCGGATGGCACCGTTGCAAAGCTGACTTTCTGCAGAAGAGGCACAGCTCAAGCTTTTTGCCCTGGCTCTTCGGCTGTGGGAGTAGAGGCCAACCATTCATGCTCTACTGCCTGGGATGCTGGGCAGCCGAGCACGGGTGCCAAAGAGGTTCCATTGTAATGGACTTTGAGTTGGGAAATCGAGGAGCAACAGCAATGCGGATGGCACCGTTGCAAAGCTGACTTTCTGCAGAAGAGGCACAGCTCAAGTTTTTTGCCCTGGCTCTTCGGGTGTGGGAGCAGAGGCCAACCGTTCGTGCTCTACTCCCTGGGATGGTGGGCAGCCCAGCACGGGTGCCAAAGAGGTTCCATTGTAATGGACTTTGAGTTGGGAAATGGAGGAGCGACAGCAATGCGGATGGCACCGTTGCAAAGCTGACTTTCTGCAGAAGAGGCACAGCTCAAGTTTTTTGCCCTGGCTCTTCGGCTGTGGGAGCAGAGGCCAATCGTTCGTGCTCTACTCCCTGGGATGCTGGGCAGCCCAGCACGGGTGCCAAAGAGGTTCCATTGTAATGGACTTTGAGTTGGGAAATCGAGGAGCGACAGCAATGCGGATGGCACCGTTGCAAAGCTGACTTTCTGCAGAAGAGGCACAGCTCCAGTTTTTTGCCCTGGCTCTTCGGCTGTGGGAGCAGAGGCCAACCGTTCTTGCTCTACTGCCTAGGATACTGGGCAGCCGAGCACGGGTGCCAAGGAGGTCCCATTTTAATGGACTTTGAGTTGGGAAATGGAGGAGCGACAGCAATGCGGATGGCACCGTTGCAAAGCTGACTTTCTGCAGAAGAGGCACAGCTCAAGTTTTTTTGCCCTGGCTCTTCGGCTGTGGGAGCAGAGGCCAACCGTTCGTGCTCTACTGCCTGGGATACTGGGCAGCCCAGCACGGGTGCCAAAGAGGTCCCATTGTAATGGACTTTGAGTTGGGAAATGGAGGAGCGACAGCAATGCGGATGGCACCGTTACAAAGCTGACTTTCTGCAGAAGAGGCACAGCTCAAGCTTTTTGCCCTGGCTCTTCGGCTGTGGGAATAGAGGCCAACCGTTTGTGCTCTACTCCCTGGGATGCTGGGCAGCCCAGCACGTGTGCCAAAGAGGTTCCATTTTAATGGACTTTGAGTTGGGAAATCGAGGAGCAACAGCAATGCGGATGGCACCGTTGCAAAGCTGACTTTCTGCAGAAGAGGCACAGCTCAAGTTTTTTGCTCTGGCTCTTCGGCTGTGGGAGCAGAGGCCAACCGTTCGTGCTGCACTCCCTGGGATGCTGGGCAGCCGAGCACAGGTGCCAGAGATTTTCCATTGTAATGGACTTTGAGTTGGGAAATGGAGGAGCGACAGCAATGCGGATGGCACCGTTGCAAAGCTGACTTTCTGCAGAAGAGGCACAGCTCCAGTTTTTTGCCCTGGCTCTTCGGCTGTGGGAGCAGAGGCCAACCGTTCGTGCTCTACTCGCTGGGATACTGGGCAGCCCAGCACGGGTGCCAAAGAGGTTCCATTGTAATGGACTTTGAGTTGGGAAATGGAGGAGCGACAGCAATGCGGATGGCACCATTGCAAAGCTGACTTTCTGCAGAAGAGGCACAGCTCCAGTTTTTTGCCCTGGCTCTTCGGCTGTGGGAGCAGAGGCCAAATGTTCGTGCTCTACTCCCTGGGATGGTGGGCAGCCGAGCACGGGTGCCAAAGAGGTTCCATTGTAATGGACTTTGAGTTGGGAAATGGAGGAGCGACAGCAATGCGGATAGCACCGTTGCAAAGCTGACTTTCTGCAGAAGAGGCACAGCTCAAGTTTTTTGCCCTGTCTTTTTGGCTGTGGGAGCAGAGGCCAACCGTTCGTGCTCTACTCCCTGGGATGCTGGGCAGCCCAGCACGTGTGCCAAAGAGGTTCCATTTTAATGGACTTTGAGTTGGGAAATCGAGGAGCAACAGCAATGCGGATGGCACCGTTGCAAAGCTGACTTTCTGCAGAAGAGGCACAGCTCAAGCTTTTTGCCCTGGCTCTTCGGCTGTGGGAGCAGAGGCCAACCGTTCGTGCTCTACTCGCTGGGATGCTGGGCAGCCGAGCACGGGTGCCAAAGAGGTTCCATTGTAATGGACTTCGAGTTTTGAAATCGAGGAGCAACAGCAATGCGGATGGCACCGTTGCAAAGCTGACTTTCTGCAGAAGAGGCACAGCTCAAGTTTTTTGCCCTGGCTCTTCGGCTGTGGGAGAAGAGGCCAACCGTTCGTGCTCTACTCCCTGGGATGCTGGGCAGCCCAGCACGGGTGAAAAAGAGGTTCCATTGTAATGGACTTTGAGTTGGGAAATCGAGGAGCGACAGCAATGCGGATGGCACCGTTGCAAAGCTGTCTTTCTGCAGAAGAGCCACAGCTCAAGCTTTTTGCCCTGGCTCTTCGGCTGTGGCAGCAGAGGCCAACCGTTCGTGCTCTACTCCCTGGGATGCTGGGCAGCCGAGCACGGGTGCCAAAGAGGTTCCATAGTAATGGACTTTGAGTTGGGAAATCGAGGAACCTCAGCAATGCGGATGGCAGCGTTGCAAAGCTGACTTTCTGCAGAAGAGGCACAGCTCAAGTTTTTTTTCCTGGCTCTTCGGCTGTGGGAGCAGAAGCCAACCGTTCGTGCTCTACTGCCTGGGATGCTGGGCAGCCGAGCACAGGTGCCAGAGAGTTTCCATTGTAATGGACTTTGAGTTGGGAAATCGAGGAGTGACAGCAATGCGGATGGCATCGTTGCAAAGCTGACTTTCTGCAGAAGAGGCACAGCTCAAGTTTTTTGCCCTGGCTCTTCGGCTGTGGGAGCAGAGGCCAACCGTTCGTGCTGTACTCCCTGGGATGCTGGGCAGCCGAGCACGGGTGCCAAAGAGGTCCCATTGTAATGGACTTTGAGTTGGGAAATGGAGGAGCGACAGCAATGCGGATGGCACCTTTGCAAAGCTGACTTTCTGCAGAAGAGGCACAGCTCCAGTTTTTTGCCCTGGCTCTTCGGCTGTGGGAGCAGAGTCCAACCGTTCGTGCTCTACTGCCTGGGATACTGGGCAGCCGAGCACGGGTGCCAAAGAGGTTCCATTGTAATGGACTTTGAGTTGGGAAATCGAGGAGCAACAGCAATGCGGATGGCACCGTTGCAAAGCTGACTTTCTGCAGAAGAGGCACAGCTCAAGCTTTTTGCCCTGGCTCTTCGGCTGTGGGAGTAGAGGCCAACCGTTCGTGCTCTACTCCCTGGGATGCTGGGCAGCCCAGCATGGGTGCCAAAGAGGTCCCATTGTAATGGACTTTGAGTTGGGAAATCGAGGAGCAACAGCAATGCGGATGGCACCATTGCAAAGCTGACTTTCTGCAGAAGAGGCACAGCTCAAGCTTTTTGCCCTGGCTCTTCGGCTGTGGGAGCAGAGGCCAACCGTTCGTGCTCTACTCCCTGGGATGCTGGGCAGCCGAGCACGGGTGCCAAAGAGGTTCCATTGTAATGGACTTTGAGTTGGGAAATGGAGGAGCGACAGCAATGCGGATGGCACCGTTGCAAAGCTGACTTTCTGCAGAAGAGGCACAGCTCAAGTTTTTTGCCCTGGCTCTTTGGCTGTGGGAGCAGAGGCCAACCGTTCGTGCTCTACTGCCTGGGATGCTGGGCAGCCCAGCACGGGTGCCAAAGAGGTTCCATTTTAATGGACTTTGAGTTGGGAAATCGAGGAGCGACAGCAATGCGGATGGCACCGTTGCAAGGCTGTCTTTCTGCAGAAGAGGCACAGCTCAAGTTTTTTGCCCTGGCTCTTCAGCTGTGGGAGCAGAGGCCAACCGTTCGTGCTCTACTCGCTGGGATGCTGGGCAGGCGAGCACGGGTGGCAAAGAGGTTCCATTGTAATGGACTTTGAGTTGGGAAATGGAGGAGCGACAGCAATGCGGATGGCACCGTTGCAAAGCTGACTTTCTGCAGAAGAGGCACAGCTCAAGCTTTTTGTCCTGGCTCTTCGGCTGTGGGAGTAGAGGCCAACCATTCATGCTCTACTGCCTGGGATGCTGGGCAGCCGAGCACGGGTGCCAAAGAGGTTCCATTGTAATGGACTTTGAGTTGGGAAATCGAGGAGCAACAGCAATGCGGATGGCACCGTTGCAAAGCTGACTTTCTGCAGAAGAGGCACAGCTCAAGTTTTTTGCCCTGGCTCTTCGGCTGTGGGAGCAGAGGCCAACCGTTCGTGCTCTATTCCCTGGGATGGTGGGCAGCCGAGCACGGGTGCCAAAGAGGTTCCATTGTAATGGACTTTGAGTTGGGAAATGGAGGAGCGACAGCAATGCGGATGGCACCGTTGCAAAGCTGACTTTCTGCAGAAGAGGCACAGCTCAAGCTTTTTGCCCTGGCTCTTCGGCTGTGGGAGCAGAGGCCAACCATTCGTGCTCTACTGCCTGGGATACTGGGCAGCCCAGCACGGGTGCCAAAGAGGTCCCATTGTAATGGACTTTGAGTTGGGAAATGGAGGAGCGACAGCAATGCGGATGGCACCGTTACAAAGCTGACTTTCTGCAGAAGAGGCACAGCTCAAGCTTTTTGCCCTGGCTCTTCGGCTTTGGGAATAGAGGCCAACCGTTCGTTCTCTACTCCCTGGGATGCTGGGCAGCCCAGCACGGGTGCCAAAGAGGTCCCATTGTAATGGACTTTGAGTTGGGAAATGGAGGAGCGACAGCAATGCGGATGGCACCGTTGCAAAGCTGACTTTCTGCAGAAGAGGCACAGCTCAAGCTTTTTGCCCTGGCTCTTCGGCTGTGGGAGCAGAGGCCAACCGTTCGTGCTCTACTGCCTGGGATACTGGGCAGCCCAGCACGGGTGCCAAAGAGGTCCCATTGTAATGGACTTTGAGTTGGGAAATGGAGGAGCGACAGCAATGCGGATGGCACCGTTACAAAGCTGACTTTCTGCAGAAGAGGCACAGCTCAAGCTTTTTGCCCTGGCTCTTCGGCTGTGGGAATAGAGGCCAACCGTTTGTGCTCTACTCCCTGGGATGCTGGGCAGCCCAGCACGGGTGCCAAAGAGGTTCCATTGTAATGGACTTTGAGTTGGGAAATCGAGGAGCAACAGCAATGCGGATGGCACCGTTGCAAAGCTGACTTTCTGCAGAAGAGGCACAGCTCAAGTTTTTTGCCCTGGCTCTTCGGCTGTGGGAGCAGAGGCCAATCGTTCGTGCTCTACTCCCTGGGATGCTGGGCAGCCGAGCACGGGTGCCAAAGAGGTTCCATTTTAATGGACTTTGAGTTGGGAAATCGAGGAGCGACAGCAATGCGGATGGCACCGTTGCAAAGCTGACTTTCTGCAGAAGAGGCACAGCTCCAGTTTTTTGCCCTGGCTCTTCGGCTGTGGGAGCAGAGGCCAAACGTTCGTGCTCTACTGCCTAGGATGCTGGGCAGCCGAGCACGGGTGCCAAAGAGGTCCCATTGTAATGGACTTTGAGTTGGGAAATGGAGGAGCGACAGCAATGCGGATGGCACCGTTGCAAAGCTGACTTTCTGCAGAAGAGGCACAGCTCAAGCTTTTTGCCCTGGCTCTTCGGCTGTGGGAGCAGAGGCCAACCGTTCGTGCTCTACTGCCTGGGATACTGGGCAGCCCAGCACGGGTGCCAAAGAGGTCCCATTGTAATGGACTTTGAGTTGGGAAATGGAGGAGCGACAGCAATGCGGATGGCACCGTTACAAAGCTGACTTTCTGCAGAAGAGGCACAGCTCAAGCTTTTTGCCCTGGCTCTTCGGCTGTGGGAATAGAGGCCAACCGTTTGTTCTCTACTCCCTGGGATGCTGGGCAGCCCAGCACGGGTGCCAAAGAGGTTCCATTGTAATGGACTTTGAGTTGGGAAATGGAGGAGCGACAGCAATGCGGATGGCACCGTTGCAAAGCTGACTTTCTGCAGAAGAGGCACAGATCAAGTTTTTTGCCCTGGCTCTTCGGCTGTGGGAGCAGAGGCCAATCGTTCGTGCTCTACTCCCTGGGATGCTGGGCAGCCCAGCACGGGTGCCAAAGAGGTTCCATTTTAATGGACTTTGAGTTGGGAAATGGAGGAGCGACAGCAATGCGGATGGCACCGTTGCAAAGCTGACTTTCTGCAGAAGAGGCACAGCTCCAGTTTTTTGCCCTGGCTCTTCGGCTGTGGGAGCAGAGGCCAAACGTTCGTGCTCTACTGCCTAGGATACTGGGCAGCCGAGCACGGGTGCCAAAGAGGTCCCATTGTAATGGACTTTGAGTTGGGAAATGGAGGAGCGACAGCAATGCGGATGGCACCGTTGCAAAGCTGACTTTCTGCAGAAGAGGCACAGCTCAAGCTTTTTGCCCTGGCTCTTCGGCTGTGGGAGCAGAGGCCAACCGTTCGTGCTCTACTGCCTGGGATACTGGGCAGCCGAGCACGGGTGCCAAAGAGGTCCCATTGTAATGGACTTTGAGTTGGGAAATGGAGGAGCGACAGCAATGCGGATGGCACCGTTACAAAGCTGACTTTCTGCAGAAGAGGCACAGCTCAAGTTTTTTGCCCTGGCTCTTCGGCTGTGGGAATAGAGGCCAACCGTTTGTGCTCTACTCCCTGGGATGCTGGGCAGCCCAGCACGGGTGCCAAAGAGGTTCCATTGTAATGGACTTTGAGTTGGGAAATCGAGGAGCAACAGCAATGCGGATGGCACCGTTGCAAAGCTGACTTTCTGCAGAAGAGGCACAGCTCAAGTTTTTTGCCCTGTCTTTTTGGCTGTGGGAGCAGAGGCCAACCGTTCTTGCTCTACTGCCTGGGATGCTGGGCAGCCCAGCACGGGTGCCAAAGAGGTTCCATTTTAATGGACTTTGAGTTGGGAAATCGAGGAGCAACAGCAATGCGGATGGCACCGTTGCAAAGCTGACTTTCTGCAGAAGAGGCACAGCTCAAGCTTTTTGCCCTGGCTCTTCGGCTGTGGGAGCAGAGGCCAACCGTTCGTGCTCTACTCCCTGGGATGCTGGGCAGCCGAGCACGGGTGCCAAAGAGGTTCCATTGTAATGGACTTTGAGTTTTGAAATCGAGGAGCAACAGCAATGCGGATGGCACCGTTGCAAAGCTGACTTTCTGCAGAAGAGGCACAGCTCAAGTTTTTTGCCCTGGCTCTTCGGCTGTGGGAGAAGAGGCCAACCGTTCGTGCTCTACTCCCTGGGATGCTGGGCAGCCCAGCACGGGTGAAAAAGAGGTTCCATTGTAATGGACTTTGAGTTGGGAAATCGAAGAGCGACAGCAATGCGGATGGCACCGTTGCAAAGCTGTCTTTCTGCAGAAGAGCCACAGCTCAAGCTTTTTGCCCTGGCTCTTCGGCTGTGGCAGCAGAGGCCAACCGTTCGTGCTCTACTCCCTGGGATGCTGGGCAGCCCAGCACGGGTGCCAAAGAGGTTCCATAGTAATGGACTTTGAGTTGGGAAATCGAGGAACCTCAGCAATGCGGATGGCAGCGTTGCAAATCTGACTTTCTGCAGAAGAGGCACAGCTCAAGCTTTTTTTCCTGGCTCTTCGGCTGTGGGAGCAGAAGCCAACCGTTCGTGCTCTACTGCCTGGGATGGTGGGCAGCCGAGCACGGGTGCCAAAGAGGTTCCATTGTAATGGACTTTGAGTTGGGAAATGGAGGAGCGACAGCAATGCGGATGGCACCGTTGCAAAGCTGACTTTCTGCAGAAGAGGCACAGCTCCAGTTTTTTGCCCTGGCTCTTCGGCTGTGGGAGCAGAGGCCAACCGTTCGTGCTCTACTGCCTGGGATGCTGGGCAGCCCAGCACGGGTGCCAAAGAGGTTCCATTGTAATGGACTTTGAGTTTTGAAATCGAGGAGCGACAGCAATGCGGATGGCACCGTTGCAAAGCTGACTTTCTGCAGAAGAGGCACAGCTCAAGTTTTTTGCCCTGGCTCTTCGGCTGTGGGAGCAGAGGTCAATCTTTCGTGCTCTACTGCCTGGGATGCTGGGCAGCCCAGCACGGGTGCCAAAGAGGTTCCATTGTAATGGACTTTGAGTTGGGAAATGGAGGAGCGACAGCAATGCGGATGGCAGCGTTGCAAAGCTGACTTTCTGCAGAAGAGGCACAGCTCCAGTTTTTTGCCCTGGCTCTTCGGCTGTGGGAGCAGAGGCCAACCGTTCGTGCTCTACTGCCTGGGATACTGGGCAGCCGAGCATGGGTGCCAAAGAGGTTCCATTGTAATGGACTTTTAGTTGGGAAATGGAGGAGCGACAGCAATGCGGATGGCACCGTTGCAAAGCAGACTTTCTGCAGAAGAGGCACAGCTCAAGCTTTTTGCCCTGGCTCTTCGGCTGTGGGAGCAGAGGCCAACCGTTCGTGCTCTACTCCCTGGGATGCTGGGCAGCCGAGCACGGGTGCCAAAGAGGTTCCATTTTAATGGACTTTGAGTTGGGAAATCGAGGAGCGACAGCAATGCGGATGGCACCGTTGCAAAGGTGACTTTCTGCAGAGGAGGCACAGCTCCAGTTTTTTGCCCTGGCTCTTTGGCTGTGGGAGCAGAGGCCAACCGTTCGTGCTCTACTGCCTGGGATGCTGGGCAGCCGGGCACGGGTGCCAAAGAGGTTCCATTGTAATGGACTTTGAGTTGGGAAATGGAGGAGCGACAGCAATGTGGATGGCATCGTTGCAAAGCTGACTTTCTGCAGAAGAGGCACAGCTCAAGTTTTTTGCCCTGGCTCTTCGGCTGTGGGAGAAGAGGCCAACCGTTCGTGCTCTACTCCCTGGGATGCTGGGCAGCCGAGCACGGATGCCAAAGAGGTTCCATTGTAATGGACTTTGAGTTGGGAAATCGAGGAACCTCAGCAATGCGGATGGCAGCGTTGCAAAGGTGACTTTCTGCAGAAGAGGCACAGCTCAAGTTTTTTTTCCTGGCTCTTCGGCTGTTGGAGCAGAGGCCAACCGTTCGTGCTCTACTGCCTGGGATGCTGGGCAGCCGAGCACGGGTGCCAAAGAGGTTCCATTATAATGGACTTTGAATTGGGAAATGTAGGAGCGACAGCAATGTGGATGGCATCGTTGCAAAGCTGACTTTCTGCAGAAGAGGCACAGCTCCAGTTTTTTGCCCTGGCTCTTCGGCTGTGGGAGCAGAGGCCAACCGTTCGTGCTCTACTCCCTGGGATGCTGGGCAGCCGAGCACGGGTGCCAAAGAGGTTCCATTGTAATGGACTTTGAGTTGGGAAATGGAGGAGCGACAGCAATGCGGATGGCACCGTTGCAAAGCTGACTTTCTGCAGAAGAGGCACAGCTCAAGCTTTTTGCCCTGGCTCTTCGGCTGTGGGAGCAGAGGCCAACCGTTCGTGCTCTACTACCTGGGATGCTGGCCTGCCCAGCATGGGTGCCAAAGAGGTTCCATTGTAATGGACTTTGAGTTGGGAAATCGAGGAACCTCAGCAATGCGGATGGCACCGTTGCAAAGCTGACTTTCTGCAGAAGAGGCACAGCTCAAGCTTTTTGCCCTGGCTCTTTGGCTGTGGGAGCAGAGGTCAACCGTTCGTGTTCTACTCCCTGGGATGCTGGGCAGCCGGGCACGGGTGCCAAAGAGGTTCCATTGTAATGGACTTTGAGTTGGGAAATGGAGGAACCTCAGCAATGCGGATGGCACCATTGCAAAGGTGACTTTCTGCAGAGGAGGCACAGCTCAAGTTTTTTGCCCTGGCTCTTCGGCTGTGGCAGCAGAGGCCAACCGTTCGTGCTCTACTCCCTGGGATGCTGGGCAGCCCAGCACGGGTGAAAAAGAGGTTCCATTGTAATGGACTTTGAGTTGGGAAATCGAGGAACCTCAGCAATGCGGATGGCAGCGTTGCAAATCTGACTTTCTGCAGAAGAGGCACAGCTCAAGTTTTTTTTCCTGGCTCTTCGGCTGTGGGAGCAGAAGCCAACCGTTCGTGCTCTACTGCCTGGGATGGTGGGCAGCCGAGCACGGGTGCCAAAGAGGTTCCATTGTAATGGACTTTGAGTTGGGAAATGGAGGAGCGACAGCAATGCGGATGGCACCGTTGCAAAGCTGACTTTCTGCAGAAGAGGCACAGCTCAAGCTTTTTGCCCTGGCTCTTCGGCTGTGGGAGAAGAGGCCAGCCGTTCGTGCTCTACTCCCTGGGATGGTGGGCAGCCGAGCACGGGTGCCAAAGAGGTTCCATTGTAATGGACTTTGAGTTGGGAAATGGAGGAGCGACAGCAATGCGGATGGCACCGTTGCAAAGCTGACTTTCTGCAGAAGAGGCACAGCTCAAGCTTTTTGCCCTGGCTCTTCGGCTGTGGGAGCAGAGGCCAAACGTTCGTGCTCTACTGCCTGGGATGCTGGGCAGCCGAGCACGGGTGCCAAAGAGGTTCCATTGTAATGGACTTTGAGTTGGGAAATGGAGGAGCGACAGCAATGCGGATGGCACCGTTGCAAAGGTGACTTTCTGCAGAGGAAGCACAGCTCAAGTTTTTTGCCCTGGCTCTTTGGCTGTGGGAGCAGAGGCCAACCGTTCGTGCTCTACTGCCTGGGATGCTGGGCAGCCGGGCACGGGTGCCAAAGAGGTTCCATTGTAATGGACTTTGAGTTGGGAAATGGAGGAGCGACAGCAATGTGGATGGCATCGTTGCAAAGGTGACTTTCTGCAGAAGAGGCACAGCTCAAGTTTTTTGCCCTGGCTCTTCGGCTGTGGGAGAAGAGGCCAACCGTTCGTGCTCTACTCCCTGGGATGCTGGGCAGCCGAGCACGGATGCCAAAGAGGTTCCATTGTAATGGACTTTGAGTTGGGAAATCGAGGAACCTCAGCAATGCGGATGGCACCGTTGCAAAGGTGACTTTCTGCAGAAGAGGCACAGCTCAAGTTTTTTTTCCTGGCTCTTCGGCTGTTGGAGCAGAGGCCAACCGTTCGTGCTCTACTGCCTGGGATGCTGGGCAGCCGAGCACGGGTGCCAAAGAGGTTCCATTATAATGGACTTTGAATTGGGAAATGTAGGAGCGACAGCAATGTGGATGGCATCGTTGCAAAGCTGACTTTCTGCAGAAGAGGCACAGCTCCAGTTTTTTGCCCTGGCTCTTCGGCTGTGGGAGCAGAGGCCAACCGTTCGTGCTCTACTCCCTGGGATGCTGGGCAGCCGAGCACGGGTGCCAAAGAGGTTCCATTGTAATGGACTTTGAGTTGGGAAATGGAGGAGCGACAGCAATGCGGATGGCACCGTTGCAAAGCTGACTTTCTGCAGAAGAGGCACAGCTCAAGCTTTTTGCCCTGGCTCTTCGGCTGTGGGAGCAGAGGCCAACCGTTCGTGCTCTACTACCTGGGATGCTGGCCTGCCCAGCATGGGTGCCAAAGAGGTTCCATTGTAATGGACTTTGAGTTGGGAAATCGAGGAACCTCAGCAATGCGGATGGCACCGTTGCAAAGCTGACTTTCTGCAGAAGAGGCACAGCTCAAGCTTTTTGCCCTGGCTCTTTGGCTGTGGGAGCAGAGGTCAACCGTTCGTGTTCTACTCCCTGGGATGCTGGGCAGCCGGGCACGGGTGCCAAAGAGGTTCCATTGTAATGGACTTTGAGTTGGGAAATGGAGGAACCTCAGCAATGCGGATGGCACCATTGCAAAGGTGACTTTCTGCAGAGGAGGCACAGCTCAAGTTTTTTGCCCTGGCTCTTTGGCTGTGGGAGCAGAGGCCAACCGTTCGTGCTCTACTCCCTGGGATGCTGGGCAGCCCAGCACGGGTGCCAAAGAGGTCCCATTGTAATGGACTTTGAGTTGGGAAATGGAGGAGCGACAGCAATGCGGATGGCACTGTTGCAAAGCTGACTTTCTGCAGAAGAGGCACAGCTCAAGCTTTTTGCCCTGGCTCTTCGGCTGTGGGAGCAGAGGCCAGCCGTTCGTGCTCTACTCCCTGGGAAGGTGGGCAGCCGAGCACGGGTGCCAAAGAGGTTCCATTGTAATGGACTTTGAATTGGGAAATGGAGGAGCGACAGCAATGCGGATGGCACCGTTGCAAAGCTGACTTTCTGCAGAAGAGGCACAGCTCCAGTTTTTTGCCCTGGCTCTTCGGCTGTGGGAGCAGAGGCCAACCGTTCGTGCTCTACTGCCTGGGATACTGGGCAGCCGAGCACGGGTGCCAAAGAGGTTCCATTGTAATGGACTTTGAGTTGGGAAATCGAGGAGCGACAGCAATGCGGATGGCACCGTTGCAAAGCAGACTTTCTGCAGAAGAGGCACAGCTCAAGCTTTTTGCCCTGGCTCTTCGGCTGTGGGAGCAGAGGCCAACCGTTCGTGCTCTACTCCCTGGGATGCTGGGCAGCCCAGCACGGGTGCCAAAGAGGTTCCATTGTAATGGACTTTGAGTTGGGAAATGGAGGAGCGACAGCAATGTGGATGGCACCGTTGCAAAGCTGACTTTCTGCAGAAGAGGCACAGCTCAAGTTTTTTGCCCTGGCTCTTCGGCTGTGGGAGCAGAGGCCAACCGTTCGTGCTCTACCGCCTGGGATGCTGGGCAGCCCAGCACGGGTGCCAAAGAGGTTCCATTGTAATGGACTTTGAGTTGGGAAATGGAGGAGCGACAGCAATACGGATGGCACCGTTGCAAAGCTGACTTTCTGCAGAAGAGGCACAGCTCAAGCTTTTTGCCCTGGCTCTTCGGCTTTGGGAGTAGAGGCCAACCGTTCGTGCTCTACTCCCTGGGATGCTGGGCAGCCGAGCACGGGTGCCAAAGAGGTTCCATTGTAATGGACTTTGAGTTGGGAAATGGAGGAGCGACAGCAATGTGGATGGCATCGTTGCAAAGCTGACTTTCTGCAGAAGAGGCACAGCTCATGTTTTTTGCCCTGGCTCTTCGGCTGTGGGAGCAGAGGCCAACCGTTCGTGCTCTACTCCCTGGGATGCTGGGCAGCCGAGCACGGATGCCAAAGAGGTTCCATTGTAATGGACTTTGAGTTGGGAAATCGAGGAACCTCAGCAATGCGGATGGCACCGTTGCAAAGCTGACTTTCTGCAGAAGAGGCACAGCTCAAGTTTTTTTTCCTGGCTCTTAGGCTGTAGGAGCAGAGGCCAACCGTTCGTGCTCTACTGCCTGGGATGCTGGGCAGCCCAGCACGGGTGCCAAAGAGGTTCCATTGTAATGGACTTTGAATTGGGAAATGTAGGAGCGACAGCAATGTGGATGGCACCGTTGCAAAGCTGACTTTCTGCAGAAGAGGCACAGCTCAAGCTTTTTGCCCTGGCTCTTCGGCTGTGGGAGCAGAGGCCAACCGTTCGTGCTCTACTACCTGGGATGCTGGGCTGCCCAGCATGGGTGCCAAAGAGGTTCCATTGTAATGGACTTTGAGTTGGGAAATCGAGGAACCTCAGCAATGCGGATGGCACCGTTGCAAAGCTGACTTTCTGCAGAAGAGGCACAGCTCAAGCTTTTTGCCCTGGCTCTTTGGCTGTGGGAGCAGAGGCCAACCGTTCGTGCTCTACTCCCTGGGATGCTGGGCAGTCCAGCACGGGTGCCAAAGAGGTTCCATTGTAATGGACTTTGAGTTGGGAAATGGAGGAACCTCAGCAATGCGGATGGCACCATTGCAAAGGTGACTTTCTGCAGAAGAGGCACAGCTCAAGTTTTTTGCCCTGGCTCTTTGGCTGTGGGAGCAGAGGCCAACCGTTCGTGCTCTACTCCCTGGGATGCTGGGCAGCCGGGCACGGGTGCCAAAGAGGTCCCATTGTAATGGACTTTGAGTTGGGAAATGGAGGAGCGACAGCAATGCGGATGGCACCGTTGCAAAGCTGACTTTCTGCAGAAGAGGCACAGCTCCAGTTTTTTTTCCTGGCTCTTAGGTTGTAGGAGCAGAGGCCAACCGTTCGTGCTCTACTGCCTGGGATGCTGGGCAGCCCAGCACGGGTGCCAAAGAGGTTCCATTGTAATGGACTTTGAGTTTTGAAATCGAGGAGCGACAGCAATGTGGATGGCATCGTTGCAAAGCTGACTTTCTGCAGAAGAGGCACAGCTCCAGTTTTTTGCCCTGGCTCTTAGGCTGTGGGAGCAGAGGGCAACCGTTCGTGCTCTACTCCCTGGGATGCTGGGCAGCCGAGCACGGGTGCCAAAGAGGTTCCATTGTAATGGACTTTGAGTTGGGAAATGGAGGAGCGACAGCAATGCGGATGACACTGTTGCAAAGCTGACTTTCTGCAGAAGAGGCACAGCTCAAGCTTTTTGCCCTGGCTCTTCGGCTGTGGGAGCAGAGGCCAACCGTTCGTGCTCTACTCCCTGGGATGCTGGGCAGCCCAGCACGGGTGCCAAAGAGGTTCCATAGTAATGGACTTTGAGTTGGGAAATCGAGGAACCTCAGCAATGCGGATGGCAGCGTTGCAAAGCTGACTTTCTGCAGAAGAGGCACAGCTCAAGTTTTTTTTCCTGGCTCTTCGGCTGTGGGAGCAGAAGCCAACCGTTCGTGCTCTACTGCCTGGGATGCTGGGCAGCCGAGCACAGGTGCCAGAGAGTTTCCATTGTAATGGACTTTGAGTTGGGAAATCGAGGAGTGACAGCAATGCGGATGGCACCGTTGCAAAGCTGACTTTCTGCAGAAGAGGCACAGCTCAAGTTTTTTGCCCTGGCTCTTCGGCTGTGGGAGCAGAGGCCAACCGTTCGTGCTCTACTCGCTGGGATGCTGGGCAGCCGAGCACGGGTGCCAAAGAGGTCCCATTGTAATGGACTTTGAGTTGGGAAATGGAGGAGCGACAGCAATGCGGATGGCACCGTTGCAAAGCTGACTTTCTGCAGAAGAGGCACAGCTCCAGTTTTTTGCCCTGGCTCTTCGGCTGTGGGAGCAGAGTCCAACCGTTCGTGCTCTACTGCCTGGGATACTGGGCAGCCCAGCACGGGTGCCAAAGAGGTTCCATTGTAATGGACTTTGAGTTGGGAAATCGAGGAACCTCAGCAATGCGGATGGCACCGTTGCAAAGCTGACTTTCTGCAGAAGAGGCACAGCTCAAGCTTTTTGCCCTGGCTCTTCGGCTGTGGGAGTAGAGGCAAACCGTTCGTGCTCTACTCCCTGGGATGCTGGGCAGCCGAGCACGGGTGCCAAAGATGTCCCATTGTAATGGACTTTGAGTTGGGAAATGGAGGAGCGACAGCAATGCGGATGGCACCGTTGCAAAGGTGACTTTCTGCAGAAGAGGCACAGCTCAAGTTTTTTGCCCTGGCTCTTTGGCTGTGGGAGCAGAGGCCAACCGTTCGTGCTCTACCGCCTGGGATGCTGGGCAGCCCAGCACGGGTGCCAAAGAGGTTCCATTGTAATGGACTTTGAGTTGGGAAATCGAGGAGCGACAGCAATGCGGATGGCACCGTTGCAAGGCTGTCTTTCTGCAGAAGAGGCACAGCTCAAGTTTTTTGCCCTGGCTCTTCAGCTGTGGGAGCAGAGGCCAACCGTTCGTGCTCTACTCCCTGGGATGCTGGGCAGGCGAGCACGGGTGGCAAAGAGGTTCCATTGTAATGGACTTTGAGTTGGGAAATGGAGGAGCGACAGCAATGCGGATGGCACCGTTGCAAAGCTGACTTTCTGCAGAAGAGGCACAGCTCAAGCTTTTTGCCCTGGCTCTTCGGCTGTGGGAGTAGAGGCCAACCATTCATGCTCTACTGCCTGGGATGCTGGGCAGCCGAGCACGGGTGCCAAAGAGGTTCCATTGTAATGGACTTTGAGTTGGGAAATCGAGGAGCAACAGCAATGCGGATGGCACCGTTGCAAAGCTGACTTTCTGCAGAAGAGGCACAGCTCAAGTTTTTTGCCCTGGCTCTTCGGCTGTGGGAGCAGAGGCCAACCGTTCGTGCTCTACTGCCTGGGATGGTGGGCAGCCGAGCACGGGTGCCAAAGAGGTTCCATTGTAATGGACTTTGAGTTGGGAAATGGAGGAGCGACAGCAATGCGGATGGCACCGTTGCAAAGCTGACTTTCTGCAGAAGAGGCACAGCTCCAGTTTTTTGCCCTGGCTCTTCGGCTGTGGGAGCAGAGGCCAACAGTTCTTGCTCTACTCGCTGGGATGCTGGGCAGCCGAGCACGGGTGCCAAAGAGGTTCCATTGTAATGGACTTTGAGTTGGGAAATGGAGGAGCGACAGCAATGCGGATGGCACCGTTGCAAAGGTGACTTTCTGCAGAAGAGGCACAGCTCAAGTTTTTTGCCCTGGCTTATCGGCTGTGGGAGCAGAGGCCAATCGTTCGTGCTCTACTCCCTGGGATGCTGGGCAGCCCAGCACGGGTGAAAAAGAGGTTCCATTGTAATGGACTTTGAGTTGGGAAATGGAGGAGCGACAGCAATGCGGATGGCACCGTTGCAAAGCTGACTTTCTGCAGAAGAGGCACAGCTCAAGCTTTTTGCCCTGGCTCTTCGGCTGTGGGAGCAGAGGCCAACCGTTCGTGCTCTACTCCCTGGGATGCTGGGCAGCCCAGCACGGGTGAAAAAGAGGTTCCATAGTAATGGACTTTGAGTTGGGAAATCGAGAAACCTCAGCAATGCGGATGGCACCGTTGCGAAGCTGACTTTCTGCAGAAGAGGCACAGCTCAAGCTTTTTGCCCTGGCTCTTCGGCTGTGGGAGCAGAGGCCAGCCGTTCGTGCTCTACTCCCTGGGATGCTGGGCAGCCGAGCACGGTTGCCAAAGAGGTTCCATTGTAATGGACTTTGAGTTGGGAAATGGAGGAGCGACAGCAATGCGGATGGCACCGTTGCAAAGCTGACTTTCTGCAGAAGAGGCACAGCTCAAGCTTTTTGCCCTGGCTCTTCGGCTGTGGGAGCAGAGGCCAACCGTTCGTGCTCTACTCCCTGGGATGCTGGGCAGGCGAGCACGGGTGCCAAAGAGGTTCCATTGTAATGGACTTTGAGTTGGGAAATGGAGGAGCGACAGCAATGCGGATGGCAGCGTTGCAAAGCTGACTTTCTGCAGAAGAGGCACAGCTCCAGTTTTTTGCCCTGGCTCTTCGGCTGTGGGAGCAGAGGCCAACCGTTCGTGCTCTACTGCCTGGGATACTGGGCAGCCGAGCACGGGTGCCAAAGAGGTTCCATTGTAATGGACTTTGAGTTGGGAAATGGAGGAGCGACAGCAATGCGGATGGCACCGTTGCAAAGCAGACTTTCTGCAGAAGAGGCACAGCACCAGTTTTTTGCCCTGGCTCTTCGGCTGTGGGAGCAGAGGCCAACCGTTCGTGCCCTACTGCCTGGGATGTTGGGCAGCCCAGCACGTGTGCCAAAGAGGTTCCATTGTAATGGACTTTGAGTTGGGAAATGGAGGAGCGACAGCAATGCGGATGGCACCGTTGCAAAGGTGACTTTCTGCAGAGGAGGCACAGCTCCAGTTTTTTGCCCTGGCTCTTTGGCTGTGGGAGCAGAGGCCAACCGTTCGTGCTCTACTCCCTGGGATGCTGGGCAGCCCAGCACGGGTGCCAAAGAGGTTCCATTGTAATGGACTTTGAGTTGGGAAATGGAGGAGCGACAGCAATGTGGATGGCATCGTTGCAAAGCTGACTTTCTGCAGAAGAGGCACAGCTCAAGTTTTTTGCCCTGGCTCTTCGGCTGTGGGAGCAGAGGCCAACCGTTCGTGCTCTACTCCCTGGGATGCTGGGCAGCCGAGCACGGGTGCCAAAGAGGTTCCATTGTAATGGACTTTGAGTTGGGAAATCGAGGAACCTCAGCAATGCGGATGGCACCGTTGCAAAGCTGACTTTCTGCAGAAGAGGCACAGCTCAAGTTTTTTGCCCTGGCTCTTCGGCTGTGGGAGCAGAGGCCAACCGTTCGTGCTCTACTGCCTGGGATGCTGGGCAGCCGAGCACGGGTGCCAAAGAGGTTCCATTATAATGGACTTTGAATTGGGAAATGTAGGAGCGACAGCAATGTGGATGGCATCGTTGCAAAGCTGACTTTCTGCAGAAGAGGCACAGCTCCAGTTTTTTGCCCTGGCTCTTCGGCTGTGGGAGCAGAGGCCAACCGTTCGTGCTCTACTCCCTGGGATGCTGGGCAGCCGAGCACGGGTGCCAAAGAGGTTCCATTGTAATGGACTTTGAGTTGGGAAATGGAGGAGCGACAGCAATGCGGATGGCACCGTTGCAAAGCTGACTTTCTGCAGAAGAGGCACAGCTCAAGCTTTTTGCCCTGGCTCTTCGGCTGTGGGAGCAGAGGCCAACCGTTCGTGCTCTACTCCCTGGGATGCTGGCCTGCCCAGCATGGGTGCCAAAGAGGTTCCATTGTAATGGACTTTGAGTTGGGAAATCGAGGAACCTCAGCAATGCGGATGGCACCGTTGCAAAGCTGACTTTCTGCAGAAGAGGCACAGCTCAAGCTTTTTGCCCTGGCTCTTTGGCTGTGGGAGCAGAGGCCAACCGTTCGTGCTCTACTCCCTGGGATGCTGGGCAGCCGGGCACGGGTGCCAAAGAGGTTCCATTGTAATGGACTTTGAGTTGGGAAATGGAGGAACCTCAGCAATGCGGATGGCACCATTGCAAAGGTGACTTTCTGCAGAGGAGGCACAGCTCAAGTTTTTTGCCCTGGCTCTTTGGCTGTGGGAGCAGAGGCCAACCGTTCGTGCTCTACTCCCTGGGATGCTGGGCAGCCGGGCACGGGTGCCAAAGATGTCCCATTGTAATGGACTTTGAGTTGGGAAATGGAGGAGCGACAGCAATGCGGATGGCACCGTTGCAAAGCTGATTTTCTGCAGAAGAGGCACAGCTCAAGCTTTTTGCCCTGGCTCTTCGGCTGTGGGAGCAGAGGCCAGCCGTTCGTGCTCTACTCCCTGGGATGGTGGGCAGCCGAGCACGGGTGCCAAAGAGGTTCCATTGTAATGGACTTTGAGTTGGGAAATCGAGGAGCGACAGCAATGCGGATGGCACCGTTGCAAAGCTGACTTTCTGCAGAAGAGGCACAGCTCAAGCTTTTTGCCCTGGCTCTTCGGCTGTTGGAGCAGAGGCCAACCGTTCTTGCTCTACTCCCTGGGATGCCGGGCAGCCGAGCACGGGTGCCAAAGAGGTTCCATTGTAATGGACTTTGAATAGGGAAATGGAGGAGCGACAGCAATGCGGATGGCACCGTTGCAAAGCTGACTTTCTGCAGAAGAGGCACAGCTCCAGCTTTTTGCCCTGGCTCTTCGGCTGTGGGAGCAGAGGCCAACCGTTCGTGCTCTACTCCCTGGGATACTGGGCAGCCGAGCACGGGTGCCAAAGAGGTTCCATTGTAATGGACTTTGAGTTGGGAAATGGAGGAGCGACAGCAATGCGGATGGCACCGTTGCAAAGCTGACTTTCTGCAGAAGAGGCACAGCTCAAGCTTTTTGCCCTGGCTCTTCGGCTGTGGGAGCAGAGGCCAACCGTTCGTGCTCTACTCCCTGGGATGCTGGGCAGCCGAGCACGGGTGCCAAAGAGGTTCCATTGTAATGGACTTTGAGTTGGGAAATGGAGGAGCGACAGCAATGTGGATGGCATCGTTGCAAAGCTGACTTTCTGCAGAAGAGGCACAGCTCAAGTTTTTTGCCCTGGCTCTTCGGCTGTGGGAGCAGAGGCCAACCGTTCGTGCTCTACTCCCTGGGATGCTGGGCAGCCGAGCACGGATGCCAAAGAGGTTCCATTGTAATGGACTTTGAGTTGGGAAATCGAGGAACCTCAGCAATGCGGATGGCACCGTTGCAAAGCTGACTTTCTGCAGAAGAGGCACAGCTCAAGTTTTTTTTCCTGGCTCTTAGGCTGTAGGAGCAGAGGCCAACCGTTCGTGCTCTACTCCCTGGGATGCTGGGCAGCCCAGCACGGGTGCCAAAGAGGTTCCATTGTAATGGACTTTGAATTGGGAAATGTAGGAGCGACAGCAATGTGGATGGCACCGTTGCAAAGCTGACTTTCTGCAGAAGAGGCACAGCTCAAGCTTTTTGCCCTGGCTCTTCGGCTGTGGGAGCAGAGGCCAACCGTTCGTGCTCTACTACCTGGGATGCTGGGCTGCCCAGCATGGGTGCCAAAGAGGTTCCATTGTAATGGACTTTGAGTTGGGAAATCGAGGAACCTCAGCAATGCGGATGGCACCGTTGCAAAGCTGACTTTCTGCAGAAGAGGCACAGCTCAAGCTTTTTGCCCTGGCTCTTTGGCTGTGGGAGCAGAGGCCAACCGTTCGTGCTCTACTCCCTGGGATGCTGGGCAGCCGGGCACGGGTGCCAAAGAGGTTCCATTGTAATGGACTTTGAGTTGGGAAATGGAGGAACCTCAGCAATGCGGATGGCACCATTGCAAAGGTGACTTTCTGCAGAGGAGGCACAGATCCAGTTTTTTGCCCTGGCTCTTTGGCTGTGGGAGCAGAGGCCAACCGTTCGTGCTCTACTCCCTGGGATGCTGGGCAGCCGGGCACGGGTGCCAAAGAGGTCCCATTGTAATGGACTTTGAGTTGGGAAATGGAGGAGCGACAGCAATGCGGATGGCACCGTTGCAAAGCTGACTTTCTGCAGAGGAGGCACAGCTCCAGTTTTTTTTCCTGGCTCTTAGGCTGTAGGAGCAGAGGCCAACCGTTCGTGCTCTACTGCCTGGGATGCTGGGCAGCCCAGCACAGGTGCCAAAGAGGTTCCATTGTAATGGACTTTGAGTTTTGAAATCGAGGAGCGACAGCAATGTGGATGGCATCGTTGCAAAGCTGACTTTCTGCAGAAGAGGCACAGCTCCAGTTTTTTGCCCTGGCTCTTCGGCTGTGGGAGCAGAGGCCAACCGTTCGTGCTCTACTCCCTGGGATGCTGGGCAGCCGAGCACGGATGCCAAAGAGGTTCCATTGTAATGGACTTTGAGTTGGGAAATCGAGGAACCTCAGCAATGCGGATGGCACCGTTGCAAAGGTGACTTTCTGCAGAAGAGGCACAGCTCAAGTTTTTTTTCCTGGCTCTTAGGCTGTGGGAGCAGAGGCCAACCGTTCGTGCTCTACTGCCTGGGATGCTGGGCAGCCGAGCACGGGTGCCAAAGAGGTTCCATTATAATGGACTTTGAATTGGGAAATGTAGGAGCGACAGCAATGTGGATGGCATCGTTGCAAAGCTGACTTTCTGCAGAAGAGGCACAGCTCAAGCTTTTTGCCCTGGCTCTTCGGCTGTGGGAGCAGAGGCCAGCCGTTCGTGCTCTACTCCCTGGGATGGTGGGCAGCCGAGCACGGGTGCCAAAGAGGTTCCATTGTAATGGACTTTGAGTTGGGAAATGGAGGAGCGACAGCAATGCGGATGGCACCGTTGCAAAGCTGACTTTCTGCAGAAGAGGCACAGCTCAAGCTTTTTGCCCTGGCTCTTCGGCTGTTGGAGCAGAGGCCAACCGTTCGTGCTCTACTCCCTCGGATGCTGGGCAGGCGAGCACGGGTGCCAAAGAGGTTCCATTGTAATGGACTTTGAGTTGGGAAATGGAGGAGCGACAGCAATGTGGATGGCATCGTTGCAAAGCTGACTTTCTGCAGAAGAGGCACAGCTCAAGTTTTTTGCCCTGGCTCTTCGGCTGTGGGAGCAGAGGCCAACCGTTCGTGCTCTACTGCCTGGGATGCTGGGCAGCCCAGCACGGATGCCAAAGAGGTTCCATTGTAATGGACTTTGAGTTGGGAAATCGAGGAACCTCAGCAATGCGGATGGCACCGTTGCAAAGGTGACTTTCTGCAGAAGAGGCACAGCTCAAGTTTTTTTTCCTGGCTCTTCGGCTGTGGGAGCAGAGGCCAACCGTTCGTGCTCTACTGCCTGGGATGCTGGGCAGCCCAGCACGGGTGCCAAAGAGGTTCCATTGTAATGGACTTTGAATTGGGAAATGTAGGAGCGACAGCAATGTGGATGGCACCGTTGCAAAGCTGACTTTCTGCAGAAGAGGCACAGCTCAAGCTTTTTGCCCTGGCTCTTCGGCTGTGGGAGCAGAGGCCAACCGTTCGTGCTCTACTACCTGGGATGCTGGGCTGCCCAGCATGGGTGCCAAAGAGGTTCCATTGTAATGGACTTTGAGTTGGGAAATCGAGGAACCTCAGCAATGCGGATGGCACCGTTGCAAAGCTGACTTTCTGCAGAAGAGGCACAGCTCAAGCTTTTTGCCCTGGCTCTTTGGCTGTGGGAGCAGAGGCCAACCGTTCGTGCTCTACTCCCTGGGATGCTGGGCAGCCGGGCACGGGTGCCAAAGAGGTTCCATTGTAATGGACTTTGAGTTGGGAAATGGAGGAACCTCAGCAATGCGGATGGCACCATTGCAAAGGTGACTTTCTGCAGAGGAGGCACAGCTCAAGTTTTTTGCCCTGGCTCTTTGGCTGTGGGAGCAGAGGCCAACCGTTCGTGCTCTACTCCCTGGGATGCTGGGCAGCCGGGCACGGGTGCCAAAGAGGTCCCATTGTAATGGACTTTGAGTTGGGAAATCGAGGAACCTCAGCAATGCGGATGGCACCGTTGCAAAGCTGACTTTCTGCAGAAGAGGCACAGCTCAAGCTTTTTGCCCTGGCTCTTTGGCTGTGGGAGCAGAGGCCAACCGTTCGTGCTCTACTCCCTGGGATGCTGGGCAGCCGGGCACGGGTGCCAAAGAGGTTCCATTGTAATGGACTTTGAGTTGGGAAATGGAGGAGCGACAGCAATGCGGATGGCACCGTTGCAAAGCTGACTTTCTGCAGAAGAGGCACAGCTCAAGCTTTTTGGCCTGGCTCTTCGGCTGTGGGAGCAGAGGCCAGCCGTTCGTGCTCTACTCCCTGGGATGGTGGGCAGCCGAGCACGGGTGCCAAAGAGGTTCCATTGTAATGGACTTTGAGTTGGGAAATGGAGGAGCGACAGCAATGCGGATGGCACCGTTGCAAAGCTGACTTTCTGCAGAAGAGGCACAGCTCAAGCTTTTTGCCCTGGCTCTTCGGCTGTTGGAGCAGAGGCCAACCGTTCGTGCTCTACTCCCTGGGATGCTGGGCAGGCGAGCACGGGTGCCAAAGAGGTTCCATTGTAATGGACTTTGAATTGGGAAATGGAGGAGCGACAGCAATGTGGATGGCATCGTTGCAAAGCTGACTTTCTGCAGAAGAGGCACAGCTCAAGTTTTTTGCCCTGGCTCTTCGGCTGTGGGAGCAGAGGCCAACCGTTCGTGCTCTACTCCCTGGGATGCTGGGCAGCCGAGCACGGATGCCAAAGAGGTTCCATTGTAATGGACTTTGAGTTGGGAAATCGAGGAACCTCAGCAATGCGGATGGCACCGTTGCAAAGGTGACTTTCTGCAGAAGAGGCACAGCTCAAGTTTTTTTTCCTGGCTCTTAGGCTGTAGGAGCAGAGGCCAACCGTTCGTGCTCTACTGCCTGGGATGCTGGGCAGCCCAGCACGGGTGCCAAAGAGGTTCCATTGTAATGGACTTTGAATTGGGAAATGTAGGAGCGACAGCAATGTGGATGGCACCGTTGCAAAGCTGACTTTCTGCAGAAGAGGCACAGCTCAAGCTTTTTGCCCTGGCTCTTCGGCTGTGGGAGCAGAGGCCAACCGTTCGTGCTCTACTACCTGGGATGCTGGGCTGCCCAGCATGGGTGCCAAAGAGGTTCCATTGTAATGGACTTTGAGTTGGGAAATCGAGGAACCTCAGCAATGCGGATGGCACCGTTGCAAAGCTGACTTTCTGCAGAAGAGGCACAGCTCAAGCTTTTTGCCCTGGCTCTTTGGCTGTGGGAGCAGAGGCCAACCGTTCGTGCTCTACTCCCTGGGATGCTGGGCAGCCGGGCACGGGTGCCAAAGAGGTTCCATTGTAATGGACTTTGAGTTGGGAAATGGAGGAACCTCAGCAATGCGGATGGCACCATTGCAAAGGTGACTTTCTGCAGAGGAGGCACAGCTCAAGTTTTTTGCCCTGGCTCTTCGGCTGTGGGAGCAGAGGCCAACCGTTCGTGCTCTACTACCTGGGATGCTGGGCAGCCGGGCACGGGTGCCAAAGAGGTCCCATTGTAATGGACTTTGAGTTGGGAAATCGAGGAACCTCAGCAATGCGGATGGCACCGTTGCAAAGCTGACTTTCTGCAGAAGAGGCACATCTCAAGCTTTTTGCCCTGGCTCTTTGGCTGTGGGAGCAGAGGCCAACCGTTCGTGCTCTACTCCCTGGGATGCTGGGCAGCCGGGCACGGGTGCCAAAGAGGTTCCATTGTAATGGACTTTGAGTTGGGAAATGGAGGAACCTCAGCAATGCGGATGGCACCATTGCAAAGGTGACTTTCTGCAGAGGAGGCACAGCTCAAGTTTTTTGCCCTGGCTCTTTGGCTGTGGGAGCAGAGGCCAACCGTTCGTGCTCTACTCCCTGGGATGCTGGGCAGCCCAGCACGGGTGCCAAAGAGGTCCCATTGTAATGGACTTTGAGTTGGGAAATGGAGGAGCGACAGCAATGCGGATGGCACCGTTGCAAAGCTGACTTTCTGCAGAAGAGGCACAGCTCAAGCTTTTTGCCCTGGCTCTTCGGCTGTGGGAGCAGAGGCCAGCCGTTCGTGCTCTACTCCCTGGGATGGTGGGCAGCCGAGCACGGGTGCCAAAGAGGTTCCATTGTAATGGACTTTGAGTTGGGAAATGGAGGAGCGACAGCAATGCGGATGGCACCGTTGCAAAGCTGACTTTCTGCAGAAGAGGCACAGCTCAAGCTTTTTGCCCTGGCTCTTCGGCTGTGGCAGCAGAGGCCAACCGTTCGTGCTCTACTCCCTGGGATGCTGGGCAGTCGAGCACGGGTGCCAAAGAGGTTCCATTGTAATGGACTTTGAATTGGGAAATGTAGGAGCGACAGCAATGTGGATGGCATCGTTGCAAAGCTGACTTTCTGCAGAAGAGGCACAGCTCAAGTTTTTTGCCCTGGCTCTTCGGCTGTGGGAGCAGAGGCCAACCGTTCGTGCTCTACTCCCTGGGATGCTGGGCAGCCGAGCACGGATGCCAAAGAGGTTCCATTGTAATGGACTTTGAGTTGGGAAATCGAGGAACCTCAGCAATGCGGATGGCACCGTTGCAAAGGTGACTTTCTGCAGAAGAGGCACAGCTCAAGTTTTTTTTCCTGGCTCTTAGGCTGTAGGAGCAGAGGCCAACCGTTCGTGCTCTACTGCCTGGGATGCTGTGCAGCCCAGCACGGGTGCCAAAGAGGTTCCATTGTAATGGACTTTGAATTGGGAAATGTAGGAGCGACAGCAATGTGGATGGCACCGTTGCAAAGCTGACTTTCTGCAGAAGAGGCACAGCTCAAGCTTTTTGCCCTGGCTCTTCGGCTGTGGGAGCAGAGGCCAACCGTTCGTGCTCTACTACCTGGGATGCTGGGCTGCCCAGCATGGGTGCCAAAGAGGTTCCATTGTAATGGACTTTGAGTTGGGAAATCGAGGAACCTCAGCAATGCGGATGGCACCGTTGCAAAGCTGACTTTCTGCAGAAGAGGCACAGCTCAAGCTTTTTGCCCTGGCTCTTTGGCTGTGGGAGCAGAGGCCAACCGTTCGTGCTCTACTCCCTGGGATGGTGGGCAGCCGAGCACGGGTGCCAAAGAGGTTCCATTGTAATGGACTTTGAGTTGGGAAATGGAGGAACCTCAGCAATGCGGATGGCACCATTGCAAAGGTGACTTTCTGCAGAGGAGGCACAGCTCAAGTTTTTTGCCCTGGCTCTTTGGCTGTGGGAGCAGAGGCCAACCGTTCGTGCTCTACTCCCTGGGATGCTGGGCAGCCGGGCACGGGTGCCAAAGAGGTCCCATTGTAATGGACTTTGAGTTGGGAAATGGAGGAGCGACAGCAATGCGGATGGCACCGTTGCAAAGCTGACTTTCTGCAGAAGAGGCACAGCTCCAGTTTTTTTTCCTGGCTCTTTGGCTGTGGGAGCAGAGGCCAACCGTTCGTGCTCTACTCCCTGGGATGCTGGGCAGCCGGGCACGGGTGCCAAAGAGGTTCCATTGTAATGGACTTTGAGTTGGGAAATGGAGGAACCTCAGCAATGCGGATGGCACCATTGCAAAGCTGACTTTCTGCAGAGGAGGCACAGCTCAAGTTTTTTGCCCTGGCTCTTTGGCTGTGGGAGCAGAGGCCAACCGTTCGTGCTCTACTCCCTGGGATGCTGGGCAGCCCAGCACGGGTGCCAAAGAGGTCCCATTGTAATGGACTTTGAGTTGGGAAATGGAGGAGCGACAGCAATGCGGATGGCACCGTTGCAAAGCTGACTTTCTGCAGAAGAGGCACAGCTCAAGCTTTTTGCCCTGGCTCTTCGGCTGTGGGAGCAGAGGCCAACCGTTCGTGCTCTACTCCCTGGGATGCTGGGCAGCCGAGCACGGATGCCAAAGAGGTTCCATTGTAATGGACTTTGAGTTGGGAAATCGAGGAACCTCAGCAATGCGGATGGCACCGTTGCAAAGGTGACTTTCTGCAGAAGAGGCACAGCTCAAGTTTTTTTTCCTGGCTCTTAGGCTGTAGGAGCAGAGGCCAACCGTTCGTGCTCTACTGCCTGGGATGCTGGGCAGCCCAGCACGGGTGCCAAAGAGGTTCCATTGTAATGGACTTTGAATTGGGAAATGTAGGAGCGACAGCAATGTGGATGGCACCGTTGCAAAGCTGACTTTCTGCAGAAGAGGCACAGCTCAAGTTTTTTGCCCTGGCTCTTCGGCTGTGGGAGCAGAGGCCAACCGTTCGTGCTCTACTCCCTGGGATGCTGGGCAGCCGAGCACGGATGCCAAAGAGGTTCCATTGTAATGGACTTTGAGTTGGGAAATCGAGGAACCTCAGCAATGCGGATGGCACCGTTGCAAAGGTGACTTTCTGCAGAAGAGGCACAGCTCAAGTTTTTTTTCCTGGCTCTTAGGCTGTAGGAGCAGAGGCCAACCGTTCGTGCTCTACTGCCTGGGATGCTGGGCAGCCCAGCACGGGTGCCAAAGAGGTTCCATTGTAATGGACTTTGAATTGGGAAATGTAGGAGCGACAGCAATGTGGATGGCACCGTTGCAAAGCTGACTTTCTGCAGAAGAGGCACAGCTCAAGCTTTTTGCCCTGGCTCTTCGGCTGTGGGAGCAGAGGCCAACCGTTCGTGCTCTACTACCTGGGATGCTGGGCTGCCCAGCATGGGTGCCAAAGAGGTTCCATTGTAATGGACTTTGAGTTGGGAAATCGAGGAACCTCAGCAATGCGGATGGCACCGTTGCAAAGCTGACTTTCTGCAGAAGAGGCACAGCTCAAGCTTTTTGCCCTGGCTCTTCGGCTGTGGGAGCAGAGGCCAACCGTTCGTGCTCTACTCCCTGGGATGCTGGGCAGCCGGGCACGGGTGCCAAAGAGGTTCCATTGTAATGGACTTTGAGTTGGGAAATGGAGGAACCTCAGCAATGCGGATGGCACCATTGCAAATGTGACTTTCTGCAGAGGAGGCACAGCTCAAGTTTTTTGCCCTGGCTCTTTGGCTGTGGGAGCAGAGGCCAACCGTTCGTGCTCTACTCCCTGGGATGCTGGGCAGCCCAGCACGGGTGCCAAAGAGGTCCCATTGTAATGGACTTTGAGTTGGGAAATGGAGGAGCGACAGCAATGCGGATGGCACCGTTGCAAAGCTGACTTTCTGCAGAAGAGGCACAGCTCCAGTTTTTTTTCCTGGCTCTTAGGCTGTAGGAGCAGAGGCCAACCGTTCGTGCTCTACTGCCTGGGATGCTGGGCAGCCCAGCACAGGTGCCAAAGAGGTTCCATTGTAATGGACTTTGAGTTTTGAAATCGAGGAGCGACAGCAATGTGGATGGCATCGTTGCAAAGCTGACTTTCTGCAGAAGAGGCACAGCTCCAGTTTTTTGCCCTGGCTCTTCGGCTGTGGGAGCAGAGGCCAACCGTTCGTGCTCTACTCCCTGGGATGCTGGGCAGCCGAGCACGGATGCCAAAGAGGTTCCATTGTAATGGACTTTGAGTTGGGAAATCGAGGAACCTCAGCAATGCGGATGGCACCGTTGCAAAGCTGACTTTCTGCAGAAGAGGCACAGCTCAAGTTTTTTGCCCTGTCTCTTCGGCTGTGGGAGCAGAGGCCAACCGTTCGTGCTCTACTCCCTGGGATGCTGGGCAGCCGGGCACGGGTGCCAAAGAGGTCCCATTGTAATGGACTTTGAGTTGGGAAATGGAGGAGCGACAGCAATGCGGATGGCACCGTTGCAAAGCTGACTTTCTGCAGAAGAGGCACAGCTCAAGCTTTTTGCCCTGGCTCTTCGGCTGTGGGAGCAGAGGCCAGCCGTTCGTGCTCTACTCCCTGGGATGGTGGGCAGCCGAGCACGGGTGCCAAAGAGGTTCCATTGTAATGGACTTTGAGTTGGGAAATGGAGGAGCGACAGCAATGCGGATGGCACCGTTGCAAAGCTGACTTTCTGCAGAAGAGGCACAGCTCAAGCTTTTTGCCCTGGCTCTTCGGCTGTTGGAGCAGAGGCCAACCGTTCGTGCTCTACTCCCTGGGATGCTGGGCAGGCGAGCACGGGTGCCAAAGAGGTTCCATTGTAATGGACTTTGAATTGGGAAATGGAGGAGCGACAGCAATGTGGATGGCATCGTTGCAAAGCTGACTTTCTGCAGAAGAGGCACAGCTCAAGTTTTTTGCCCTGGCTCTTCGGCTGTGGGAGCAGAGGCCAACCGTTCGTGCTCTACTCCCTGGGATGCTGGGCAGCCGGGCACGGGTGCCAAAGAGGTTCCATTGTAATGGACTTTGAGTTGGGAAATGGAGGAACCTCAGCAATGCGGATGGCACCATTGCAAAGGTGACTTTCTGCAGAGGAGGCACAGCTCCAGTTTTTTGCCCTGGCTCTTTGGCTGTGGGAGCAGAGGCCAACCGTTCGTGCTCTACTCCCTGGGATGCTGGGCAGCCCAGCACGGGTGCCAAAGAGGTCCCATTGTAATGGACTTTGAGTTGGGAAATGGAGGAGCGACAGCAATGCGGATGGCACCGTTGCAAAGCTGACTTTCTGCAGAAGAGGCACAGCTCCAGTTTTTTTTCCTGGCTCTTAGGCTGTAGGAGCAGAGGCCAACCGTTCGTGCTCTACTGCCTGGGATGCTGGGCAGCCCAGCACAGGTGCCAAAGAGGTTCCATTGTAATGGACTTTGAGTTTTGAAATCGAGGAGCGACAGCAATGTGGATGGCATCATTGCAAAGCTGACTTTCTGCAGAAGAGGCACAGCTCCAGTTTTTTGCCCTGGCTCTTTGGCTGTGGGAGCAGAGGCCAACCGTTCGTGCTCTACTCCCTGGGATGCTGGGCAGCCGAGCACGGATGCCAAAGAGGTTCCATTGTAATGGACTTTGAGTTGGGAAATCGAGGAACCTCAGCAATGCGGATGGCACCGTTGCAAAGCTGACTTTCTGCAGAAGAGGCACAGCTCAAGTTTTTTTTCCTGGCTCTTAGGCTGTGGGAGCAGAGGCCAACCGTTCGTGCTCTACTGCCTGGGATGCTGGGCAGCCGAGCACGGGTGCCAAAGAGGTTCCATTATAATGGACTTTGAATTGGGAAATGTAGGAGCGACAGCAATGTGGATGGCATCGTTGCAAAGCTGACTTTCTGCAGAAGAGGCACAGCTCCAGTTTTTTGCCCTGGCTCTTCGGCTGTGGGAGCAGAGGCCAACCGTTCGTGCTCTACTCCCTGGGATGCTGGGCAGCCGAGCACGGGTGCCAAAGAGGTTCCATTGTAATGGACTTTGAGTTGGGAAATGGAGGAGCGACAGCAATGCGGATGGCACCGTTGCAAAGCTGACTTTCTGCAGAAGAGGCACAGCTCAAGCTTTTTGCCCTGGCTCTTCGGCTGTGGGAGCAGAGGCCAACCGTTCGTGCTCTACTACCTGGGATGCTGGCCTGCCCAGCATGGGTGCCAAAGAGGTTCCATTGTAATGGACTTTGAGTTGGGAAATCGAGGAACCTCAGCAATGCGGATGGCACCGTTGCAAAGCTGACTTTCTGCAGAAGAGGCACAGCTCAAGCTTTTTGCCCTGGCTCTTTGGCTGTGGGAGCAGAGGCCAACCGTTCGTGCTCTACTCCCTGGGATGCTGGGCAGCCGGGCACGGGTGCCAAAGAGGTTCCATTGTAATGGACTTTGAGTTGGGAAATGGAGGAACCTCAGCAATGCGGATGGCACCATTGCAAAGGTGACTTTCTGCAGAGGAGGCACAGCTCAAGTTTTTTGCCCTGGCTCTTTGGCTGTGGGAGCAGAGGCCAACCGTTCATGCTCTACTCCCTGGGATGCTGGGCAGCCGGGCACGGGTGCCAAAGAGGTCCCATTGTAATGGACTTTGAGTTGGGAAATGGAGGAGCGACAGCAATGCGGATGGCACCGTTGCAAAGCTGACTTTCTGCAGAAGAGGCACAGCTCAAGCTTTTTGCCCTGGCTCTTCGGCTGTGGGAGCAGAGGCCAGCCGTTCGTGCTCTACTCCCTGGGATGGTGGGCAGCCGAGCACGGGTGCCAAAGAGGTTCCATTGTAATGGACTTTGAGTTGGGAAATCGAGGAACCTCAGCAATGCGGATGGCACCGTTGCAAAGGTGACTTTCTGCAGAAGAGGCACAGCTCAAGTTTTTTTTCCTGGCTCTTAGGCTGTAGGAGCAGAGGCCAACCGTTCGTGCTCTACTGCCTGGGATGCTGGGCAGCCCAGCACGGGTGCCAAAGAGGTTCCATTATAATGGACTTTGAATTGGGAAATATAGGAGCGACAGCAATGTGGATGGCATCGTTGCAAAGCTGACTTTCTGCAGAAGAGGCACAGCTCCAGTTTTTTGCCCTGGCTCTTCGGCTGTGGGAGCAGAGGCCAACCGTTCGTGCGCTACTCCCTGGGATGCTGGGCAGCCGAGCACGGGTGCCAAAGAGGTTCCATTGTAATGGACTTTGAGTTGGGAAATGGAGGAGCGACAGCAATGCGGATGGCACCGTTGCAAAGCTGACTTTCTGCAGAAGAGGCACAGCTCAAGCTTTTTGCCCTGGCTCTTCGGCTGTGGGAGCAGAGGCCAACCGTTCGTGCTCTACTGCCTGGGATGCTGGGCTGCCCAGCATGGGTGCCAAAGAGGTTCCATTGTAATGGACTTTGAGTTGGGAAATCGAGGAACCTCAGCAATGCGGATGGCACCGTTGCAAAGCTGACTTTCTGCAGAAGAGGCACAGCTCAAGCTTTTTGCCCTGGCTCTTTGGCTGTGGGAGCAGAGGCCAACCGTTCGTGCTCTACTCCCTGGGATGCTGGGCAGCCGGGCACGGGTGCCAAAGAGGTTCCATTGTAATGGACTTTGAGTTGGGAAATGGAGGAACCTCAGCAATGCGGATGGCACCATTGCAAAGGTGACTTTCTGCAGAAGAGGCACAGCTCAAGTTTTTTGCCCTGGCTCTTTGGCTGTGGGAGCAGAGGCCAACCGTTCGTGCTCTACTCCCTGGGATGCTGGGCAGTCCAGCACGGGTGCCAAAGAGGTCCCATTGTAATGGACTTTGAGTTGGGAAATGGAGGAGCGACAGCAATGCGGATGGCACCGTTGCAAAGCTGACTTTCTGCAGAAGAGGCACAGCTCCAGTTTTTTTTCCTGGCTCTTAGGCTGTAGGAGCAGAGGCCAACCGTTCGTGCTCTACTGCCTGGGATGCTGGGCAGCCGAGCACGGGTGCCAAAGAGGTTCCATTGTAATGGACTTTGAGTTTTGAAATCGAGGAGCGACAGCAATGTGGACGGCATCGTTGCAAAGCTGACTTTCTGCAGAAGAGGTACAGCTCCAGTTTTTTGCCCTGGCTCTTCGGCTGTGGGAGCAGAGGCCAACCGTTCGTGCTCTACTCCCTGGGATGCTGGGCAGCCCAGCACGGGTGCCAAAGAGGTTCCATTGTAATGGACTTTGAGTTGGGAAATGGAGGAGCGACAGCAATGCGGATGGCACCGTTGCAAAGCTGACTTTCTGCAGAAGAGGCACAGCTCAAGCTTTTTGCCCTGGCTCTTCGGCTGTGGGAGCAGAGGCCAACCGTTCGTGCTCTACTACCTGGGATGCTGGCCTGCCCACCATGGGTGCCAAAGAGGTTCCATTGTAATGGACTTTGAGTTGGGAAATCGAGGAACCTCAGCAATGCGGATGGCACCGTTGCAAAGCTGACTTTCTGCAGAAGAGGCACAGCTCAAGCTTTTTGCCCTGGCTCTTTGGCTGTGGGAGCAGAGGCCAACCGTTCGTGCTCTACTCCCTGGGATGCTGGGCAGCCGGGCACGGGTGCCAAAGAGGTTCCATTGTAATGGACTTTGAGTTGGGAAATGGAGGAACCTCAGCAATGCGGATGGCACCATTGCAAAGGTGACTTTCTGCAGAGGAGGCACAGCTCCAGTTTTTTGCCCTGGCTCTTTGGCTGTGGGAGCAGAGGCCAACCGTTCGTGCTCTACTCCCTGGGATGCTGGGCAGCCGGGCACGGGTGCCAAAGAGGTCCCATTGTAATGGACTTTGAGTTGGGAAATGGAGGAGCGACAGCAATGCGGATGGCACCGTTGCAAAGCTGACTTTCTGCAGAAGAGGCACAGCTCCAGTTTTTTTTCCTGGCTCTTAGGCTGTAGGAGCAGAGGCCAACCGTTCGTGCTCTACTGCTTGGGATGGTGGGCAGCCGAGCACGGGTGCCAAAGAGGTTCCATTGTAATGGACTTTGAGTTTTGAAATCGAGGAGCGACAGCAATGTGGATGGCACCGTTGCAAAGCTGACTTTCTGCAGAAGAGGCACAGCTCCAGTTTTTTGCCCTGGCTCTTCGGCTGTGGGAGCAGAGGCCAACCGTTCGTGCTCTACTCCCTGGGATGCTGGGCAGCCGAGCACGGGTGCCAAAGAGGTTCCATTGTAATGGACTTTGAGTTGGGAAATGGAGGAGCGACAGCAATGCGGATGGCACCGTTGCAAAGCTGACTTTCTGCAGAAGAGGCACAGCTCAAGCTTTTTGCCCTGGCTCTTCGGCTGTGGGAGCAGAGGCCAACCGTTCGTGCTCTACTCCCTGGGATGCTGGCCTGCCCAGCACGGGTGCCAAAGAGGTTCCATTGTAATGGACTTTGAGTTGGGAAATCGAGGAACCTCAGCAATGCGGATGGCACCGTTGCAAAGGTGACTTTCTGCAGAAGAGGCACAGCTCAAGTTTTTTGCCCTGGCTCTTTGGCTGTGGGAGCAGAGGCCAACCGTTCGTGCTCTACTCCCTGGGATGCTGGGCAGCCGGGCACGGGTGCCAAAGAGGTCCCATTGTAATGGACTTTGAGTTGGGAAATGGAGGAGCGACAGCAATGCGGATGGCACCGTTGCAAAGCTGACTTTCTGCAGAAGAGGCACAGCTCAAGCTTTTTGCCCTGGCTCTTCGGCTGTGGGAGCAGGGGCCAACCGTTCGTGCTCTACTCCCTGGGATGCTGGGCAGCCGAGCACGGGTGCCATAGAGGTTCCATTGTAATGGACTTTGAGTTGGGAAATGGAGGAGCGACAGCAATGCGGATGGCACCGTTGCAAAGCTGACTTTCTGCAGAAGAGGCACAGCTCAAGCTTTTTGCCCTGGCTCTTCGGCTGTGGGAGCAGAGGCCAACCGTTCGTGCTCTACTCCCTGGGATGCTGGGCAGCCCAGCACGGGTGCCAAAGAGGTTCCATTGTAATGGACTTTGAATTGGGAAATGGAGGAGCGACAGCAATGCGGATGGCACCGTTGCAAAGCTGACTTTCTGCAGAGGAGGCACAGCTCCAGTTTTTTGCCCTGGCTCTTCGGCTGTGGGAGCAGAGGCCAACCGTTCGTGCGCTACTACCTGGGATGCTGGGCAGCCGAGCACGGGTGCCAAAGAGGTTCCATTGTAATGGACTTTGAGTTGGGAAATCGAGGAGCGACAGCAATGCGGATGGCACCGTTGCAAAGCTGACTTTCTGCAGAAGAGGCACAGCTCAAGCTTTTTGCCCTGGCTCTTCGGCTGTGGGAGCAGAGGCCAACCGTTCGTGCTCTACTCCCTGGGATGCTGGGCAGCCGAGCACAGGTGCCAAAGAGGTTCCATTGTAATGGACTTTGAGTTGGGAAATGGAGGAGCGACTGTCACAGAGGATACTCAGTCGGAGATCAATGTGATCAGACAAAGCCATTTATTATAGAAAACTAACTCTTTATATACTATTTCTTAAAGTTGTTTTCACTAACTTGGCACATTGTGATTGGATACATATCTGTGAGGCTCTTAACAACTAACATATAATTGGTTAAGCACAGGTGTGAGAACCTGACCTTCAAAGTTTTCCAACAGTCCTCAATTTATCAACTCAGTAAATTCCAGCTCCTTCTTATCTTGCTGGGATTCTCACTCCCAGTGCCTCGCTCCCATCCTCCTTCACCTTTTGTTGTTCCTTGGTTCATGTCGAACTCCATGTAGGCACTTGCTGATCTGGGTATGTGGCTGTTCTTTGCCAGAAAATCATCCACATCTCCCCCTTTTTCTTTTTATACAAGCCAAACACGCTTTGTAGCACTCATAATCATTCGTTGGATACATTAAAAATACACAGCAACAAAATCAAAATCGTTAAAATGACAATAAACACCATTAGTCCACCTTTTACTAAAGCAACCAGCCAACCTGTCAGTCCCCATTCACCTAATAAATTGTCCAGCCAAAAGGCTTGCCCATCCTCATACACCATGTGTAAGATCTTAGCATGTTTCCGTATTTTTTCAACAGATGCCAATCACAGGCTACTGGGTCTGCCATTTTTCTCCTGGATGGCTCTCTGATAACAGGGGAGGCCATCCCCTCACATCAAGGTCTGGCATGGCATGTGTCCCCATCGCTCCACGCCTGCTGGGTTGCAGCCAACGGCGGAGCTAAAGGTTCTTCTTGGTGGCAAACACAGAGGCCAACCCAGTCTTGCCCTTGACAGTGGCAGCAGGCATTTGGCCAACCTCAGTTCTTGTACCTCGTTGTCAATGCAGAGTTTCACCTGCTTCATCCAGTAACAAGCTGCTACTGTGGCAAAGCACACACAGATTTACATTACCAGAGTAACTATTACAGGTTACAGCAGCATGTTGAAGATGCTGATGGCAACAAGAAACCAGCCAAAGAATTTTCTTACCAGTGGAGTTCTCCCACCCTCTTAATTTGTTCCATTACCTGCTTTATAACACTACCATCATATTAGAATCTTTCTAGCTTTTGCCTTAGCATTTTCTAGCAGCTGCTGCAAATTTGCATGCTCTAACATCTCTTTTACAAGTAACAAATCCACACAATACAAGGTATAGTTTCTCATTAGCAACTGGCTAGTAAATACAGGTGGTTTTATACACAAAATCACAGCCTCTAATAATAGCTACGTTACAAGCACACATATTCAAGTTGTTACTTTTCAGCTGCCCCCAAGTGATGTCCTGTAATCATTCATTTTTTTTTTTTTTTTTTTTTTTTTTCTTCCTCTATCTCATTCTGCTTGAGGTATTCACTGTCAGCTCCTATAACTGAGGCACTGGTTTCCTCCACTTGTCTGTCCAGCTCATGGTGAGGCTTTGCAAACTTTGCAGGCAGCTGCCACGGACCTGTAGGTAGGAGGACACAAACATACCCTCTCTCCCAGGCTATCAGCTCTTGAGAAGGAGTTGGGTTAAAGTGATTCAAAGGCATCCTGATGGAAAAGGAATGTGAAGCTACAACTGCCTGCCTGCTTAGCAGCAGCCATAAATACCTGCTAGCAACCACACTTTCGCATTAACCCTTTCTTGTCCAAAATGTTAATCTGCTACCCATTAAAAACTTTTACACAAACCCAACAACAAAAAATACACAGAACACTGTCTGCCCTCAACACACACACACATGCATGCATGGGATCCCACAAGCAAACTCCATACAATTACAATATTCGAAATACAAAAAACAGACAATCATTATTCCCACTATACGGTCCCTCATACAGAACGTGGCGTAAGGACCCTGTGAAGACAATCAAAAATCAGCTCCAAGCAGCATCATCGCAGTGTGAGGCGGCAGGCTCAACTTTAGCGGGCGTCCCCGCAGAGGCTCTGCCTCCCCCACATCGCATGAGTCTTGGGCTTTTACACTGACCAAAATGCACACTCATTCCGATGCAGGTGGCCAGCCTACATCGGAAGAAGTGGTCAGCAATATCCATAAAAGTCTCCAAGGGTTGATAGAAACATGGATATACTTATATTTGCTATCTTCTAGTACATGTGGATCACAGAGAGACTATCAAATGAGTTGTACAGGGGGTCCCAAGTCCACAGTCCACAACGGTACTCATATAACATGTTCAAAAGCCTACAAGGGTTAAGACTTGTTCAGTTATTTAAAGGGATTCCTAATAATGGTGCATTAAATTGCTCTACATTTTCACACACCCAACAGTTTTTCACTTGTGTACAACTAACTACCTTTTCTGACAGAATTACATAAGCATTAGCCTTAAAAGCAGTATTAGCTATCTGAAACATAAGCATGAATACTGAAAGAAAGAATACTCTATTTACACTCATGACTATGTCTATCTTCATGCTTCTAAGCAGATCGCTTGGCACACCTTCGCTTAGTCCCCTCCCAATGCTCAGGAGGAATCTGCCATTTGTATGGCACCAGTAAGGGCTTTGAACATTCAAACTGAATAATGCGTATCTGCTTCTTCTGCTTCAATACCCGTCTCTGCAGCTCAAACTGCCCTTCAGAAATTCTAGGCGTGAAACCTGGCTCGTGCCTCTTCATCCAGCCGATTCATTCGCCGGCAATGAGGGTGTTCTGTCTTCTTTTGGCAACGCTGGCTCCTTCCAAGGTTTCACCCATCGAGCTGGTACCCAACGCGGACCAGAGTCTGTGATTACACACATATATTCTCTACCAGTTAGTTTTACTTCCACAGGACCCTTCCAGGTACCAGTTTCCAGATCCCTATACTGGACCAGTATACCCTGAGTCTTATTCACATAACCTGACCCTAACGCTTGATGTGTATTACAGCAGGAGGGTCACTAGAGTCTCCTACCAATCGCAAAAAGTTCATAACATACACAGTTTTCTGTATTCTTGCTGCCGGGGTAAGCCCTTCTTCCCCCGTTTTTTGTTTTTCTAACAATTGTTTCAAGGTCTGGTGTGAACGTTCAATAATAGCCTGACCTGTAGGAGAATGAGGAATACCAGTGATATGAGCAATGCCCCAGTTATTTAAAAATTTAGACAGCATTGAAGAAGTGTAGCTAGGTGCATTATCCGTTTTAAGCTGTAAAGGTACTCCCATAACTGCGAAACAACCACGCAAATGCGTGATTACATGGTGTGTGGTTTCGCCAGCCAGAGAGGTAGCCCAAACAAAGTGCGAAAAGGTGTCGATAATAACATGGACATACTTCAATTTTCCAAAAGATGATTCATGGGTTACATCCATCTGCCAAAGTTGGAGAGGCTGGAGACCTCGAGGACTGACTCCAAGGCCTATGCCTATTGTCTGGCCCTGACAATCAGGACAAGACTGTACAATGCCTGTCAGGGACAAGCCAAACTGGCGAACTAACATTTTTGCTGATTGGTGAAAGAAGGCATGAAATGCTTGGGCTTGTTGAGAAATATCTACCGGTGGTCCTGCCCAAGCTGGAGCAACTAATTTATCTGCTTTGTCATTACCATCAGTAAGGCTCCCTGGAAGGCCCAAGTGACTGCGAATATGCATCATGAAGTATTTACAGTTATGATTATTTACAAGATGTAACAGAGTTTTCAACAAAGTCCATAACCTGCAATTAACAACCTCCTGTAAAATTACCCTCTCTAGACATTGAACAATTCCTATGACATACAAAGAATCACAATGTTAAGCAGAGTATCAGGCCATCGCTGAAATACCACAACAATAACAGTTCTAACGTTTGTAAGAAATCTGTAGAGTGACCAGGTATTTTCTGTTTCTTCCAACCATCTTCTGTTTTCCAAATGTATTCGGTTATGAGATTATTTCTGCTAGCATCTGTAAAAACAGTTATACCTGAAACAGGTCTGTCAGAGTAAAAGGCAACATCTTCATATTGGTTGTTTTTTAGCACAGTAAACAAGTTATGTGGCCGAAAATGTATGCTAACTTGGCCAACAAAATCTACTAAGACAGTTTGAAAAACAGTGCTGGACTGCTGTGCCCACTCCAACCATATTTTGGTAAGGGGTAAACAAATTTGTGATGGATCACTACCTAGAATTTCTTGACAACGTTCACAACCTTGCTTAATTAAAAGGGCAAAGGCTTCCAATCGTGTAGTAACAGTTTTGCGCAACCAGTAAGGTAAGAAGATCCATTCCAATATACACAAGGGATCCTTTTTCTGCAGATTCCATTGTGCCAACAGGCTAAACGGATGATACTGATTGTTTACAACAAACAAAGTTATAGATAAATCTGGGTTCCATTGGGAAGCATAAGAAGTAGATATTTTAGCCATAATATGGGCTAGGGCCTCATGCTGGATTTTTGACAGAGTTCTCTTTTCCTCTGTCTGTGGTTTGCTCTTCAAAAGAGGCATTAGTTCTGCCAAATCATTAGTAATTCCACATAAGGAACACTGAATATCACCTATCAATTTCTGCACATCTGACAAGGTTCTTATCTCCGTAGTAATCTTCATCTTCTGGGGCCTAACTTCAGTTCTGGAAATAATCCACCCCAGGTATCTCCATGAGGCATTGCGCTGTACCTTTTCAGGTGCAATCACTAAACCTACTTTTGCCAGTTTGGAGAGGTATCAGTTATGGTAAAATCTATTGCTGTTGCCATGTCCACTCTGGCACTCCCTGCTGTAGCAGAGGGGATGCGGTCCAAACACTCTGATTTTGTGTCATCGCATGGGGTGGCATCGCGCTCACATTCAAGTTTCCCAATGGAGTTCCATCTTTCTTATACTTCGAGTGGCATTCAGTTGCCCTATGGCCATGTTTGTCGCATCTAGTACAATCACCTGTAAAACCTGAAGCACCACCTGCTGAGTTAGTTTTCTTTACTCTACATCGTTTTCTATGATGCCCCATTTGCCCACAATTAAAACATCTCATGCCCTTCATACCCACTCGATCACCTCGACCTTGCCGTAACAGAGGTTTGACAGCAGCAGCAAAGGCAGTAGCCATGTATTCTGCCTTTTCTTCGGCCGTGCTCACCTTAGAACAAGCGTCCATCATTTCCTGCATGCCAGCAGATTTCGGTAAAACCTGTAAAATACGCTTACAAGCTGGGTTAGCATTTTCCATGGCCAAGGACATAAGCACAGATTCTTTAGCATTAGGTGCCAAATCAATATTCTTTTCAATAGCTGCTGTCAATCTATCAATAAATTGCATATATGGCTCAGTAATTCCCTGTTTTATCGACGTATAGGAGGGATTAGGTTTTCCTGCTTCTGGCACAGCTTTTAAAGCAGCTAAGGCCAATTGCTGCGCTTGCTGTAACACCTCGGTTCTCATACGAGCCTGTACTGCATCAGGGTGAAATTGTCCCTTCCCTATTAACATTTCATATGTAACACCATGTAAGGGATCATTAGGATTGCGACCCAAATTATCATCAGCAGCTCTCTGAGCAAGCTCCTCAAACCCACTTTTAAAATGTAATAGCTGTGAAGGAGTTAACAGGACTGAAGCTACCTTAAGACAATCATTGGGAGTTAAGACCATACTAGAAAACAAGGCAGTTAACATTTGTTGTGTATATGGAGAAGGCAACCCATATTGAGAAATTGCTCCCTTAAGTTCCTTTATGATTTTCCACTCCATAGGAGTCCATTGGGTTTGTCCCTGAGCATTTGTAATGACTGGAAATGCAGCAGGGATGTCAATTGGTAGAACAGTGCCGTCTATGACTGCGTCTTGAATAAGACCTCGCCATCTCAAGGCACTAGGGTTAGCTTGCAGAGGGGGCTTCGAGGGCGGTGGCAAGGGCGTAGCAAAAGGATTAACCTTGTTTAACTTTTCTGATTCGTGCCCCTCTCTCTTTGCTTCAATTCGCTCCAATCGGTCTCGTAGGTCCCGTAATTTTTTATCTAAAAGCTTAGTCCACTGCCCCCAATCCTGGTCAGATTTTGGCCCCGGTTGGGGCAGCGCTAACGATGGTGTACAGGGTACGGGTGGGTATAAATTCGGAGTCTCAGTGTCCTCCTCTGGATGTTCCCATTCTTCTGCATCAGGCGGTGGAAGGGCGGCGGCGGCGTAAAAGCGGCCGTCAGGAGCGGGGGGGGCTGTGAGGGCGGCGTGAGGAGCGGGCGGGCCGTCGTCGACGTGAGGGGTGGGCGGGCCGACGTGAGGGGCGGGCGGGCCGGCGTGAGGGGCGGGCGGGCCGGCGTGAGGGGCGGGCGGGCAAATTTGGGGGCTGGGCTCAGGGGCGGTAGCGGCACGAAAAGGATTCGAATTTGGCCGTTTTGGCGGTACATCATCCTTTTCAAAATCCCGATCACTAGTTACTGCTGCCGCCGGTGAAGGCATTGTCGGCACAGGATAGGGAGGATGCGCTGGATCCTCAAACATTCGCACTCTAGGGTGCACAAGCTTTCGAACCAGATGTTTTGCGCTTGAAGCGGCAGGCAGTTCCCCCTTAAGTACAGTGTCCGCTGTCGGACTCACAGCAGCCGGTCCCACATGGTTTTGTGACGGCGAGTCAGAAAAAGCCGCAAAAGCTGACTTTACTACTTGTTGCTCAACCTTCATCATGCATATAGTTTCTTTTAGTAACCGCCACAGGGTAGCTAGAGATTTTGCTTCTTTAGACCCAAGGGTAATTTCGTCCCACAAGTGTGCCCCGATCTTTTCCCAAGTCCCAAGCTCAAAGGCTTCGCCGACCCCCCGGATTAAGTTTTTCTCTGTACTCCAGAGCAACAACTTTTTTAACATAGAGTCATCATACTCTATCCCTCTCGTAAAGGGGATATGCTGGAAGAGCTTAAATATTGCTGCCTTTTTTTTACTCAATTGAGTCCCCATTTTAATCCTCTTCCGAACACTCGGCTGCTCACCTGAATTCCACTGTAGTGTGTCCCGGGCTCAAAGGCTCGGTAGCGTTCCGAGGCTTTTGCCTCCCGGGCTCAAAGGCTCCGTAGCGTTCCGAGGCTTTTGCCTCCCGGGCTCAAAGGCTCTGTAGGGTTCCGAGGCTTTTGCCTCCCGGGCTCAAAGGCTCTGTAGGGTTCCGAGGCTTCTGCCTCCCGGGCTCAAAGGCTCCGTAGCGGTCCGATCCTGCCGGATCCCGGTCCTGCCGGATGAATCCTGGTCCTGCCGGATCGACTTCCCCGCGGCACCGCGTTCTTCGTTTTCAATGTGAAAAAGCCTGTTCGGGCGCCATTTGTCACAGAAGGGACTCAGTCGGAGATCAATGTGATCAGACAAAGCCATTTATTATAGAAAACTAACTCTTTATATACTATTTCTTAAAGTTGTTTTCACTAACGTGGCACATTGTGATTGGATACATATCTGTGAGGCTCTTAACAACTAACATATAATTGGTTAAGCACAGGTGTGAGAACCTGACCTTCAAAGTTTTCCAACAGTCCTCAATTTATCAACTCAGTAAATTCCAGCTCCTTCTTATCTTGCTGGGATTCTCACTCCCAGTGCCTCGCTCCCATCCTCCTTCACCTTTTGTTGTTCCTTGGTTCATGTCGAACTCCATGTAGGCACTTGCTGATCTGGGTATGTGGCTGTTCTTTGCCAGAAAATCATCCACAAGCGACAGCAATGCGGATGGCACCGTTGCAAAGCTGACTTTCTGCAGAAGAGGCACAGCTCCAGTTTTTTGCCCTGGCTCTTCGGCTGTGGGAGCAGAGGCCAACCGTTCGTGCTCTACTCGCTGGGATGCTGGGCAGCCCAGCACGGGTGCCAAAGAGGTTCCATTGTAATGGACTTTGAGTTGGGAAATGGAGGAGCGACAGCAATACGGATGGCACCGTTGCAAAGCTGACTTTCTGCAGAAGAGGCACAGCTCAAGCTTTTTGCCCTGGCTCTTTGGCTTTGGGAGTAGAGGCCAACCGTTCGTGCTCTACTCCCTCGGATGCTGGGCAGCCGAGCACGGGTGCCAAAGAGGTTCCATTGTAATGGACTTTGAGTTGGGAAATGGAGGAGCGACAGCAATGTGGATGGCATCGTTGCAAAGCTGACTTTCTGCAGAAGAGGCACAGCTCAAGTTTTTTGCCCTGGCTCTTCGGCTGTGGGAGCAGAGGCCAACCGTTCGTGCTCTACTCCCTGGGATGCTGGGCAGCCGGGCACGGGTGCCAAAGAGGTTCCATTGTAATGGACTTTGAGTTGGGAAATGGAGGAACCTCAGCAATGCGGATGGCACCGTTGCTAAGGTGACTTTCTGCAGAAGAGGCACAGCTCAAGTTTTTTTTCCTGGCTCTTACGCTGTGGGAGCAGAGGCCAACCGTTCGTGCTCTACTCCCTGGGATGCTGGGCAGGCGAGCACGGGTGCCAAAGAGGTTCCATTATAATGGACTTTGAATTGGGAAATGTAGGAGCGACAGCAATGTGGATGGCATCGTTGCAAAGCTGACTTTCTGCAGAAGAGGCACAGCTCAAGTTTTTTGCCCTGGCTCTTCGGCTGTGGGAGCAGAGGCCAACCGTTCGTGCGCTACTCCCTGGGATGCTGGGCAGCCGAGCACGGGTGCCAAAGAGGTTCCATTGTAATGGACTTTGAGTTGGGAAATGGAGGAGCGACAGCAATGCGGATGGCACCGTTGCAAAGCTGACTTTCTGCAGAAGAGGCACAGCTCAAGCTTTTTGCCCTGGCTCTTCGGCTGTGGGAGCAGAGGCCAACCGTTCGTGCTCTACTCCCTGGGATGCTGGGCAGCCGGGCACGGGTGCCAAAGAGGTTCCATTGTAATGGACTTTGAGTTGGGAAATCGAGGAACCTCAGCAATGCGGATGGCACCGTTGCAAAGCTGACTTTCTGCAGAAGAGGCACAGCTCAAGCTTTTTGCCCTGGCTCTTTGGCTGTGGGAGCAGAGGCCAACCGTTCGTGCTCTACTCCCTGGGATGCTGGGCAGCCGGGCACGGGTGCCAAAGAGGTTCCATTGTAATGGACTTTGAGTTGGGAAATGGAGGAGCGACAGCAATGCGGATGGCACCATTGCAAAGGTGACTTTCTGCAGAGGAGGCACAGCTCAAGTTTTTTGCCCTGGCTCTTCGGCTGTGGGAGCAGAGGCCAACCGTTCGTGCTCTACTCCCTGGGATGCTGGGCAGCCGGGCACGGGTGCCAAAGAGGTCCCATTGTAATGGACTTTGAGTTGGGAAATGGAGGAGCGACAGCAATGCGGATGGCACCGTTGCAAAGCTGACTTTCTGCAGAAGAGGCACAGCTCAAGTTTTTTTTCCTGGCTCTTAGGCTGTAGGAGCAGAGGCCAACCGTTCGTGCTCTACTGCCTGGGATGCTGGGCAGCCGAGCACGGGTGCCAAAGAGGTTCCATTGTAATGGACTTTGAGTTTTGAAATCGAGGAGCGACAGCAATGTGGATGGCATCGTTGCAAAGCTGACTTTCTGCAGAAGAGGCACAGCTCAAGTTTTTTGCCCTGGCTCTTCGGCTGTGGGAGCAGAGGCCAACCGTTCGTGCTCTACTCCCTGGGATGCTGGGCAGCCGAGCACGGGTGCCAAAGAGGTTCCATTGTAATGGACTTTGAGTTGGGAAATGGAGGAGCGACAGCAATGCGGATGGCAGCGTTGCAAAGCTGACTTTCTGCAGAAGAGGCACAGCTCAAGTTTTTTGCCCTGGCTCTTCGGCTGTGGGAGCAGAGGCCAACCGTTCGTGCTCTACTCCCTGGGATGCTGGGCAGCCGAGCACGGGTGCCAAAGAGGTTCCATTGTAATGGACTTTGAGTTTTGAAATCGAGGAGCGACAGCAATGCGGATGGCACTGTTGCAAAGCTGACTTTCTGCAGAAGAGGCACAGCTCAAGTTTTTTGCCCTGGCTCTTCGGCTGTGGGAGCAGAGGCCAACCATTCTTGCTCTACTCCCTGGGATGCTGGGCAGCCGAGCACGGGTGCCAAAGAGGTTCCATTGTAATGGACTTTGAGTTGGGAAATCGAGGAACCTCAGCAATGCGGATGGCACCGTTGCGAAGCTGACTTTCTGCAGAAGAGGCACAGCTCAAGTTTTTTGCCCTGGCTCTTCGGCTGTGGGAGCAGAGGCCAACCGTTCGTGCGCTACTCCCTGGGATGCTGGGCAGCCGAGCACGGGTGCCAAAGAGGTTCCATTGTAATGGACTTTGAGTTGGGAAATGGAGGAGCGACAGCAATGCGGATGGCACCGTTGCAAAGCTGACTTTCTGCAGAAGAGGCACAGCTCAAGCTTTTTGCCCTGGCTCTTCGGCTGTGGGAGCAGAGGCCAACCGTTCGTGCTCTACTCCCTGGGATGCTGGGCAGCCGGGCACGGGTGCCAAAGAGGTTCCATTGTAATGGACTTTGAGTTGGGAAATCGAGGAACCTCAGCAATGCGGATGGCACCGTTGCAAAGCTGACTTTCTGCAGAAGAGGCACAGCTCAAGCTTTTTGCCCTGGCTCTTTGGCTGTGGGAGCAGAGGCCAACCGTTCGTGCTCTACTCCCTGGGATGCTGGGCAGCCGGGCACGGGTGCCAAAGAGGTTCCATTGTAATGGACTTTGAGTTGGGAAATGGAGGAGCGACAGCAATGCGGATGGCACCATTGCAAAGGTGACTTTCTGCAGAGGAGGCACAGCTCAAGTTTTTTGCCCTGGCTCTTCGGCTGTGGGAGCAGAGGCCAACCGTTCGTGCTCTACTCCCTGGGATGCTGGGCAGCCGGGCACGGGTGCCAAAGAGGTCCCATTGTAATGGACTTTGAGTTGGGAAATGGAGGAGCGACAGCAATGCGGATGGCACCGTTGCAAAGCTGACTTTCTGCAGAAGAGGCACAGCTCAAGTTTTTTTTCCTGGCTCTTAGGCTGTAGGAGCAGAGGCCAACCGTTCGTGCTCTACTGCCTGGGATGCTGGGCAGCCGAGCACGGGTGCCAAAGAGGTTCCATTGTAATGGACTTTGAGTTTTGAAATCGAGGAGCGACAGCAATGTGGATGGCATCGTTGCAAAGCTGACTTTCTGCAGAAGAGGCACAGCTCAAGTTTTTTGCCCTGGCTCTTCGGCTGTGGGAGCAGAGGCCAACCGTTCGTGCTCTACTCCCTGGGATGCTGGGCAGCCGAGCACGGGTGCCAAAGAGGTTCCATTGTAATGGACTTTGAGTTGGGAAATGGAGGAGCGACAGCAATGCGGATGGCAGCGTTGCAAAGCTGACTTTCTGCAGAAGAGGCACAGCTCAAGTTTTTTGCCCTGGCTCTTCGGCTGTGGGAGCAGAGGCCAACCGTTCGTGCTCTACTCCCTGGGATGCTGGGCAGCCGAGCACGGGTGCCAAAGAGGTTCCATTGTAATGGACTTTGAGTTTTGAAATCGAGGAGCGACAGCAATGCGGATGGCACTGTTGCAAAGCTGACTTTCTGCAGAAGAGGCACAGCTCAAGTTTTTTGCCCTGGCTCTTCGGCTGTGGGAGCAGAGGCCAACCATTCTTGCTCTACTCCCTGGGATGCTGGGCAGCCGAGCACGGGTGCCAAAGAGGTTCCATTGTAATGGACTTTGAGTTGGGAAATCGAGGAACCTCAGCAATGCGGATGGCACCGTTGCGAAGCTGACTTTCTGCAGAAGAGGCACAGCTCAAGTTTTTTGCCCTGGCTCTTCGGCTGTGGGAGCAGAGGCCAACCGTTCGTGCTCTACTCGCTGGGATGCTGGGCAGCCGAGCACAGGTGCCAGAGAGTTTCCATTGTAATGGACTTTGAGTTGGGAAATCGAGGAGCGACAGCAATGCAGATGGCACCATTGCAAGGCTGACTTTCTGCAGAAGAGGCACAGCTCAAGTTTTTTGCCCTGGCTCTTCGGCTGTGGGAGCAGAGGCCAACCGTTCTTGCTCTACTCGCTGGGATACCGGGCAGCCGAGCACGGGTGCCAAAGAGGTCCCATTGTAATGGACTTTGAGTTGGGAAATGGAGGAGCGACAGCAATGCGGATGGCAGCGTTGCAAAGCTGACTTTCTGCAGAAGAGGCACAGCTCCAGTTTTTTGCCCTGGCTCTTCGGCTGTGGGAGCAGAGGCCAACCGTTCGTGCTCTACTGCCTGGGATACTGGGCAGCCGAGCACGGGTGCCAAAGAGTTTCCATTGTAATGGACTTTGAGTTGGGAAATGGAGGAGCGACAGCAATGCGGATGGCAGCGTTGCAAAGCTGACTTTCTGCAGAAGAGGCACAGCTCAAGTTTTTTGCCCTGTCTCTTCGGCTGTGGGAGCAGATGCCAACCGTTCTTGCTCTACTCCCTGGGATGCTGGGCAGCCCAGCACGGGTGCCAAAGAGGTTCCATTGTAATGGACTTTGAGTTGGGAAATCGAGGAGCGACAGCAATGCGGATGACACCATTGCAAAGCTGACTTTCTGCAGAAGAGGCACAGCTCCAGTTTTTTGCCCTGGCTCTTCGGCTGTGGGAGCAGAGGCCAACCGTTCGTGCTCTACTGCCTGGGATACTGGGCAGCCGAGCACGGGTGCCAAAGGGGTTCCATTGTAATGGACTTTGAGTTGGGAAATGGAGGAGCGACAGCAATGCGGATGGCACCGTTGCAAAGCTGACTTTCTGCAGAAGAGGCACAGCTCAAGCTTTTTGCCCTGGCTCTTCGGCTGTGGGAGCAGAGGCCAACTGTTCATGCTCTACTCGCTGGGATGCTGGGCAGCCGAGCACGGGTGCCAAAGAGGTTCCATTGCAATGGACTTTGAGTTGGGAAATGGAGGAGCGACAGCAATGTGGATGGCACCGTTGCAAAGCTGACTTTCTGCAGAAGAGGCACAGCTCCAGTTTTTTGCCCTGGCTCTTCGGCTGTGGGAGCAGAGGCCAACCGTTCTTGCTCTACTGCCTGGGATGCTGGGCAGCCCAGCACGGGTGCCAAAGAGGTCCCATTGTAATGGACTTTGAGTTGGGAAATGGAGGAGCGACAGCAATGCGGATGGCACCGTTGCAAAGCTGACTTTCTGCAGAAGAGGCACAGCTCAAGCTTTTTGCCCTGGCTCTTCGGCTGTAGGAGCAGAGGCCAACCGTTCGTGCTCTACTGCCTGGGATACTGGGCAGTCCAGCACGGGTGCCAAAGAGGTTCCATTGTAATGACTTTGAGTTGGGAAATCGAGGAGCGACAGCAATGCGGATGGCAGCGTTGCAAAGCTGACTTTCTGCAGAAGAGGCACAGCTCAAGTTTTTTGCCCTGGCTCTTCGGCTGTGGGAGTAGAGGCCAACAGTTCGTGCTCTACTCCCTGGGATGGTGGGTAGCCGAGCACGGGTGCCAAAGAGGTTCCATTGTAATGGACTTTGAGTTGGGAAATGGAGGAGCGACAGCAATGCGGATGGCACCGTTGCAAAGCTGACTTTCTGCAGGAGAGGCACAGCTCCAGTTTTTTGCCCTGGCTCTTCGGCTGTGGGAGCAGAGGCCAACCGTTCGTGCTCTACTCCCTGGGATGCTGAGCACCCCAGCACGTGTGCCAAAGTGGTTCCATTGTAATGGACTTTGAGTTTTGAAATCGAGGAGCGACAGCAATGCGGATGGCACCGTTGCAAAGCTGACTTTCTGCAGAAGAGGCACAGCTCAAGGTTTTTGCCCTGGCTCTTCGGCTGTGGGAGCAGAGGCCAACCGTTCGTGCTCTACTCCCTGGGATGCTGGGCAGCCGAGCACGGGTGCCAAAGAGGTTCCATTGTAATGGACTTTGAGTTGGGAAATGGAGGAGCGACAGCAATGCGGATGGCACCGTTGCAAAGCTGACTTTCTGCAGAAGAGGCACAGCTCAAGCTTTTTGCCCTGGCTCTTCGGCTGTGGGAGCAGAGGCCAACCGTTCGTGCTCTACTCGCTGGGATGCTGGGCAGCCCAGCACGGGTGCCAAAGAGGTTCCATTGTAATGGACTTTGAGTTGGGAAATGGAGGAGCGACAGCAATGCGGATGGCAGCGTTGCAAAGCTGACTTTCTGCAGAAGAGGCACAGCTCAAGTTTTTTGCCCTGGCTCTTCGGCTGTGGCAGCAGAGGCCAACCGTTCGTGCTCTACTCGCTGGGATGCTGGGCAGCCGGGCACGGGTGCCAAAGAGGTTCCATTGTAATGGACTTTGAGTTGGGAAATCGAGGAGCGACAGCAATGCGGATGGCACCGTTGCAAAGCTGACTTTCTGCAGAAGAGGCACAGCTCAAGTTTTTTGCCCTGGCTCTTCAGCTGTGGGAGCAGAGGCCAACCGTTCGTGCTCTACTCGCTGGGATGCTGGGCAGCCGAGCACGGGTGCCAAAGAGGTTCCATTGTAATGGACTTTGAGTTTTGAAATAGAGGAGCGACAGCAATGCGGATGGCAGCGTTGCAAAGCTGACTTTCTGCAGAAGAGGCACAGCTCAAGTTTTTTGCCCTGGCTCTTCGGCTGTGGGAGCAGAGGCCAACCGTTCGTGCTCTACTCCCTGGGATGCTGGGCAGCCCAGCACGGGTGCCAAAGAGGTTCCATTGTAATGGACTTTGAGTTGGGAAATGGAGGAGCGACAGCAATGCGGATGGCACCGTTGCAAAGCTGACTTTCTGCAGAAGAGGCACAGCTCAAGTTTTTTGCCCTGGCTCTTCGGCTGTGGGAGCAGAGGCCAACCGTTCATGCTCTACTCGCTGGGATGCTGGGCAGCCGAGCACGGGTGCCAAAGAGGTTCCATTGCAATGGACTTTGAGTTGGGAAATCGAGGAGCGACAGCAATGTGGATGGCACCGTTGCAAAGCTGACTTTCTGCAGAAGAGGCACAGCTCCAGTTTTTTGCCCTGGCTCTTCGGCTGTGGGAGCAGAGGCCAACCGTTCTTGCTCTACTGCCTGGGATGCTGGGCAGCCCAGCACGGGTGCCAAAGAGGTCCCATTGTAATGGACTTTGAGTTGGGAAATGGAGGAGCGACAGCAATGCGGATGGCACCGTTGCAAAGCTGACTTTCTGCAGAAGAGGCACAGCTCAAGCTTTTTGCCCTGGCTCTTCGGCTGTAGGAGCAGAGGCCAACCGTTCGTGCTCTACTGCCTGGGATGCTGGGCAGCCCAGCACGGGTGCCAAAGAGGTTCCATTGTAATGACTTTGAGTTGGGAAATCGAGGAGCGACAGCAATGCGGATGGCAGCGTTGCAAAGCTGACTTTCTGCAGAAGAGGCACAGCTCAAGCTTTTTGCCCTGGCTCTTCGGCTGTGGGAGTAGAGGCCAACAGTTCGTGCTCTACTCCCTGGGATGGTGGGTAGCCGAGCACGGGTGCCAAAGAGGTTCCATTGTAATGGACTTTGAGTTGGGAAATGGAGGAGCGACAGCAATGCGGATGGCACCGTTGCAAAGCTGACTTTCTGCAGAAGAGGCACAGCTCCAGTTTTTTGCCCTGGCTCTTCGGCTGTGGGAGCAGAGGCCAACCGTTCGTGCTCTACTCCCTGGGATGCTGAGCACCCCAGCACGTGTGCCAAAGTGGTTCCATTGTAATGGACTTTGAGTTTTGAAATCGAGGAGCGACAGCAATGCGGATGGCAGCGTTGCAAAGCTGACTTTCTGCAGAAGAGGCACAGCTCAAGGTTTTTGCCCTGGCTCTTCGGCTGTGGGAGCAGAGGCCAACCGTTCGTGCTCTACTCCCTGGGATGCTGGGCAGCCGAGCACGGGTGCCAAAGAGGTTCCATTGTAATGGACTTTGAGTTGGGAAATGGAGGAGCGACAGCAATGCGGATGGCACCGTTGCAAAGCTGACTTTCTGCAGAAGAGGCACAGCTCAAGCTTTTTGCCCTGGCTCTTCGGCTGTGGGAGCAGAGGCCAACCGTTCGTGCTCTACTCGCTGGGATGCTGGGCAGCCCAGCACGGGTGCCAAAGAGGTTCCATTGTAATGGACTTTGAGTTGGGAAATTGAGGAGCGACAGCAATGCGGATGGCACCGTTGCAAAGCTGACTTTCTGCAGAAGAGGCACAGCTCAAGTTTTTTGCCCTGGCTCTTCGGCTGTGGGAGCAGAGGCCAACCGTTCGTGCTCTACTCGCTGGGATGCTGGGCAGCCCAGCACGGGTGCCAAAGAGGTTCCATTGTAATGGACTTTGAGTTGGGAAATCGAGGAGCGACAGCAATGCGGATGGCACCGTTGCAAAGCTGACTTTCTGCAGAAGAGGCACAGCTCAAGTTTTTTGCCCTGGCTCTTCAGCTGTGGGAGCAGAGGCCAACCGTTCGTGCTCTACTCGCTGGGATGCTGGGCAGCCGAGCACGGGTGCCAAAGAGGTTCCATTGTAATGGACTTTGAGTTTTGAAATAGAGGAGCGACAGCAATGCGGATGGCAGCGTTGCAAAGCTGACTTTCTGCAGAAGAGGCACAGCTCAAGTTTTTTGCCCTGGCTCTTCGGCTGTGGGAGCAGAGGCCAACCGTTCGTGCTCTACTCCCTGGGATGCTGGGCAGCCCAGCACGGGTGCCAAAGAGGTTCCATTGTAATGGACTTTGAGTTGGGAAATGGAGGAGCGACAGCAATGCGGATGGCAGCGTTGCAAAGCTGACTTTCTGCAGAAGAGGCACAGCTCAAGTTTTTTGCCCTGGCTCTTCGGCTGTGGGAGCAGAGGCCAACCGTTCATGCTCTACTCGCTGGGATGCTGGGCAGCCGAGCACGGGTGCCAAAGAGGTTCCATTGCAATGGACTTTGAGTTGGGAAATCGAGGAGCGACAGCAATGTGGATGGCACCGTTGCAAAGCTGACTTTCTGCAGAAGAGGCACAGCTCCAGTTTTTTGCCCTGGCTCTTCGGCTGTGGGAGCAGAGGCCAACCGTTCTTGCTCTACTGCCTGGGATGCTGGGCAGCCCAGCACGGGTGCCAAAGAGGTCCCATTGTAATGGACTTTGAGTTGGGAAATGGAGGAGCGACAGCAATGCGGATGGCACCGTTGCAAAGCTGACTTTCTGCAGAAGAGGCACAGCTCAAGCTTTTTGCCCTGGCTCTTCGGCTGTAGGAGCAGAGGCCAACCGTTCGTGCTCTACTGCCTGGGATACTGGGCAGTCCAGCACGGGTGCCAAAGAGGTTCCATTGTAATGACTTTGAGTTGGGAAATCGAGGAGCGACAGCAATGCGGATGGCAGCGTTGCAAAGCTGACTTTCTGCAGAAGAGGCACAGCTCAAGCTTTTTGCCCTGGCTCTTCGGCTGTGGGAGTAGAGGCCAACAGTTCGTGCTCTACTCCCTGGGATGGTGGGTAGCCGAGCACGGGTGCCAAAGAGGTTCCATTGTAATGGACTTTGAGTTGGGAAATGGAGGAGCGACAGCAATGCGGATGGCACCGTTGCAAAGCTGACTTTCTGCAGAAGAGGCACAGCTCCAGTTTTTTGCCCTGGCTCTTCGGCTGTGGGAGCAGAGGCCAACCGTTCGTGCTCTACTCCCTGGGATGCTGAGCACCCCAGCACGTGTGCCAAAGTGGTTCCATTGTAATGGACTTTGAGTTTTGAAATCGAGGAGCGACAGCAATGCGGATGGCAGCGTTGCAAAGCTGACTTTCTGCAGAAGAGGCACAGCTCAAGGTTTTTGCCCTGGCTCTTCGGCTGTGGGAGCAGAGGCCAACCGTTCGTGCTCTACTCCCTGGGATGCTGGGCAGCCGAGCACGGGTGCCAAAGAGGTTCCATTGTAATGGACTTTGAGTTGGGAAATGGAGGAGCGACAGCAATGCGGATGGCACCGTTGCAAAGCTGACTTTCTGCAGAAGAGGCACAGCTCAAGCTTTTTGCCCTGGCTCTTCGGCTGTGGGAGCAGAGGCCAACCGTTCGTGCTCTACTCGCTGGGATGCTGGGCAGCCCAGCACGGGTGCCAAAGAGGTTCCATTGTAATGGACTTTGAGTTGGGAAATTGAGGAGCGACAGCAATGCGGATGGCACCGTTGCAAAGCTGACTTTCTGCAGAAGAGGCACAGCTCAAGTTTTTTGCCCTGGCTCTTCGGCTGTGGGAGCAGAGGCCAACCGTTCGTGCTCTACTCGCTGGGATGCTGGGCAGCCCAGCACGGGTGCCAAAGAGGTTCCATTGTAATGGACTTTGAGTTGGGAAATCGAGGAGCGACAGCAATGCGGATGGCACCGTTGCAAAGCTGACTTTCTGCAGAAGAGGCACAGCTCAATTTTTTTGCCCTGGCTCTTCAGCTGTGGGAGCAGAGGCCAACCGTTCGTGCTCTACTCGCTGGGATGCTGGGCAGCCGAGCACGGGTGCCAAAGAGGTTCCATTGTAATGGACTTTGAGTTTTGAAATAGAGGAGCGACAGCAATGCGGATGGCAGCGTTGCAAAGCTGACTTTCTGCAGAAGAGGCACAGCTCAAGTTTTTTGCCCTGGCTCTTCGGCTGTGGGAGCAGAGGCCAACCGTTCGTGCGCTACTCCCTGGGATGCTGGGCAGCCCAGCACGGGTGCCAAAGAGGTTCCATTGTAATGGACTTTGAGTTGGGAAATGGAGGAGCGACAGCAATGCGGATGGCACCGTTGCAAAGCTGACTTTCTGCAGAAGAGGCACAGCTCAAGTTTTTTGCCCTGGCTCTTCGGCTGTGGGAGCAGAGGCCAACCGTTCATGCTCTACTCCCTAGGATGCTGGGCAGCCCAGCACGGGTGCCAAAGAGGTTCCATTGTAATGGACTTTGAGTTGGGAAATCGAGGAGCGACAGCAATGCGGATGGCACCGTTGCAAAGCTGACTTTCTGCAGAAGAGGCACAGCTCAAGTTTTTTGCCCTGGCTCTTCGACTGTGGGAGCAGAGGCCAACCGTTCGTGCTCTACTCGCTGGGATGCTGGGCAGCCGAGCACGGGTGCCAAAGAGGTTCCATTGTAATGGACTTTGAGTTGGGAAATGGAGGAGCGACAGCAATGCGGATGGCACCGTTGCAAAGCTGACTTTCTGCAGAAGAGGCACAGCTCAAGTTTTTTGCCCTGGCTCTTCGGCTGTGGGAGCAGAGGCCAACCGTTCTTGCTCTACTCCCTGGGATGCTGGGCAGCCGAGCACGGGTGCCAAAGAGGTTCCATTGTAATGGACTTTGAGTTGGGAAATCGAGGAGCGACAGCAATGCGGATGACACCATTGCAAAGCTGACTTTCTGCAGAAGAGGCACAGCTCCAGTTTTTTGCCCTGGCTCTTTGGCTGTGGGAGCAGAGGCCAACCGTTCGTGCTCTACTGCCTGGGATACTGGGCAGCCGAGCACGGGTGCCAAAGAGGTTCCATTGTAATGGACTTTGAGTTGGGAAATCGAGGAGCGACAGCAATGCGGATGGCACCGTTGCAAAGCTGACTTTCTGCAGAAGAGGCACAGCTCAAGCTTTTTGCCCTGGCTCTTCGGCTGTGGGAGCAGAGGCCAACCGTTCGTGCTCTACTCCCTGGGATGCTGGGCAGCCGAGCACGGGTGCCAAAGAGGTTCCATTGTAATGGACTTTGAGTTGGGAAATGGAGGAGCGACAGCAATGCGGATGGCACCGTTGCAAAGCTGACTTTCTGCAGAAGAGGCACAGCTCAAGCTTTTTGCCCTGGCTCTTCGGCTGTGGGAGCAGAGGCCAACCGTTCATGCTCTACTCGCTGGGATGCTGGGCAGCCGAGCACGGGTGCCAAAGAGGTTCCATTGCAATGGACTTTGAGTTGGGAAATGGAGGAGCGACAGCAATGCGGATGGCACCGTTGCAAAGCTGACTTTCTGCAGAAGAGGCACAGCTCCAGTTTTTTGCCCTGGCTCTTCGGCTGTGGGAGCAGAGGCCAACCGTTCTTGCTCTACTCCCTGGGATGCTGGGCAGCCCAGCACGGGTGCCAAAGAGGTCCCATTGTAATGGACTTTGAGTTGGGAAATGGAGGAGCGACAGCAATGCGGATGGCACCGTTGCAAAGCTGACTTTCTGCAGAAGAGGCACAGCTCAAGCTTTTTGCCCTGGCTCTTCGGCTGTAGGAGCAGAGGCCAACCGTTCGTGCTCTACTCCCTGGGATACTAGGCAGTCCAGCACGGGTGCCAAAGAGGTTCCATTGTAATGACTTTGAGTTGGGAAATCGAGGAGCGACAGCAATGCGGATGGCACCGTTGCAAAGCTGACTTTCTGCAGAAGAGGCACAGCTCAAGCTTTTTGCCCTGGCTCTTCGGCTGTGGGAGTAGAGGCCAACCGTTCGTGCTCTACTCCCTGGGATGGTGGGTAGCCGAGCACGGGTGCCAAAGAGGTTCCATTGTAATGGACTTTGAGTTGTGAAATGGAGGAGCGACAGCAATGCGGATGGCACCGTTGCAAAGCTGACTTTCTGCAGAAGAGGCACAGCTCCAGTTTTTTGCCCTGGCTCTTCGGCTGTGGGAGCAGAGGCCAACCGTTCGTGCTCTACTCCCTGGGATGCTGAGCACCCCAGCACGTGTGCCAAAGTGGTTCCATTGTAATGGACTTTGAGTTTTGAAATCGAGGAGCGACAGCAATGCGGATGGCACCGTTGCAAAGCTGACTTTCTGCAGAAGAGGCACAGCTCAAGTTTTTTGCCCTGGCTCTTTGGCTGTGGGAGCAGAGGCCAACCGTTCGTGCTCTACTCCCTGGGATGCTGGGCAGCCGAGCACGGGTGCCAAAGAGGTTCCATTGTAATGGACTTTGAGTTTTGAAATCGAGGAGCGACAGCAATGCGGATGGCACTGTTGCAAAGCTGACTTTCTGCAGAAGAGGCACAGCTCAAGTTTTTTGCCCTGGCTCTTCGGCTGTGGGAGCAGAGGCCAACCATTCTTGCTCTACTCCCTGGGATACTGGGCAGCCGAGCACGGGTGCCAAAGAGGTTCCATTGTAATGGACTTTGAGTTGGGAAATCGAGGAACCTCAGCAATGCGGATGGCACCGTTGCGAAGCTGACTTTCTGCAGAAGAGGCACAGCTCAAGTTTTTTGCCCTGGCTCTTCGGCTGTGGGAGCAGAGGCCAACCGTTCGTGCTCTACTCCCTGGGATGCTGGGCAGCCGAGCACAGGTGCCAGAGAGTTTCCATTGTAATGGACTTTGAGTTGGGAAATCGAGGAGCGACAGCAATGCAGATGGCACCATTGCAAGGCTGACTTTCTGCAGAAGAGGCACAGCTCAAGTTTTTTGCCCTGGCTCTTCGGCTGTGGGAGCAGAGGCCAACCGTTCTTGCTCTACTCGCTGGGATACCGGGCAGCCGAGCACGGGTGCCAAAGAGGTCCCATTGTAATGGACTTTGAGTTGGGAAATGGAGGAGCGACAGCAATGCGGATGGCACCGTTGCAAAGCTGACTTTCTGCAGAAGAGGCACAGCTCCAGTTTTTTGCCCTGGCTCTTCGGCTGTGGGAGCAGAGGCCAACCGTTCGTGCTCTACTGCCTGGGATACTGGGCAGGCGAGCACGGGTGCCAAAGAGTTTCCATTGTAATGGACTTTGAGTTTTGAAATCGAGGAGCGACAGCAATGCGGATGGCACCGTTGCAAAGCTGACTTTCTGCAGAAGAGGCACAGCTCAAGTTTTTTGCCCTGGCTCTTCGGCTGTGGGAGCAGATGCCAACCGTTCTTGCTCTACTCCCTGGGGTGCTGGGCAGCCCAGCACGGGTGCCAAAGAGGTTCCATTGTAATGGACTTTGAGTTGGGAAATCGAGGAGCGACAGCAATGCGGATGACACCATTGCAAAGCTGACTTTCTGCAGAAGAGGCACAGCTCCAGTTTTTTGCCCTGGCTCTTCGGCTGTGGGAGCAGAGGCCAACCGTTCGTGCTCTACTGCCTGGGATACTGGGCAGCCGAGCACGGGTGCCAAAGAGGTTCCATTGTAATGGACTTTGAGTTGGGAAATGGAGGAGCGACAGCAATGCGGATGGCACCGTTGCAAAGCTGACTTTCTGCAGAAGAGGCACAGCTCAAGCTTTTTGCCCTGGCTCTTCGGCTGTGGGAGCAGAGGCCAACCGTTCATGCTCTACTCGCTGGGATGCTGGGCAGCCGAGCACGGGTGCCAAAGAGGTTCCATTGTAATGGACTTTGAGTTGGGAAATGGAGGAGCGACAGCAATGTGGATGGCACCGTTGCAAAGCTGACTTTCTGCAGAAGAGGCACAGCTCCAGTTTTTTGCCCTGGCTCTTCGGCTGTGGGAGCAGAGGCCAACCGTTCTTGCTCTACTCCCTGGGATGCTGGGCAGCCCAGCACGGGTGCCAAAGAGGTCCCATTGTAATGGACTTTGAGTTGGGAAATGGAGGAGCGACAGCAATGCGGATGGCACCGTTGCAAAGCTGACTTTCTGCAGAAGAGGCACAGCTCAAGCTTTTTGCCCTGGCTCTTCGGCTGTAGGAGCAGAGGCCAACCGTTCGTGCTCTACTGCCTGGGATACTGGGCAGTCCAGCACGGGTGCCAAAGAGGTTCCATTGTAATGACTTTGAGTTGGGAAATCGAGGAGCGACAGCAATGCGGATGGCACCGTTGCAAAGCTGACTTTCTGCAGAAGAGGCACAGCTCAAGCTTTTTGCCCTGGCTCTTCGGCTGTGGGAGTAGAGGCCAACCGTTCGTGCTCTACTCCCTGGGATGGTGGGTAGCCGAGCACGGGTGCCAAAGAGGTTCCATTGTAATGGACTTTGAGTTGGGAAATGGAGGAGCGACAGCAATGCGGATGGCACCGTTGCAAAGCTGACTTTCTGCAGAAGAGGCACAGCTCCAGTTTTTTGCCCTGGCTCTTCGGCTGTGGGAGCAGAGGCCAACCGTTCGTGCTCTACTCCCTGGGATGCTGAGCACCCCAGCACGTGTGCCAAAGTGGTTCCATTGTAATGGACTTTGAGTTTTGAAATCGAGGAGCGACAGCAATGCGGATGGCACCGTTGCAAAGCTGACTTTCTGCAGAAGAGGCACAGCTCAAGGTTTTTGCCCTGGCTCTTCGGCTGTGGGAGCAGAGGCCAACCGTTCGTGCTCTACTCCCTGGGATGCTGGGCAGCCGAGCACGGGTGCCGAAGAGGTTCCATTGTAATGGACTTTGAGTTGGGAAATCGAGGAGCGACAGCAATGCGGATGGCACCGTTGCAAAGCTGACTTTCTGCAGAAGAGGCACAGCTCAAGCTTTTTGCCCTGGCTCTTCGGCTGTGGGAGCAGAGGCCAACCGTTCATGCTCTACTCGCTGGGATGCTGGGCAGCCGAGCACGGGTGCCAAAGAGGTTCCATTGTAATGGACTTTGAGTTTTGAAATTGAGGAGCGACAGCAATGCGGATGGCAGCGTTGCAAAGCTGACTTTCTGCAGAAGAGGCACAGCTCAAGTTTTTTGCCCTGGCTCTTCGGCTGTGGGAGCAGAGGCCAACCGTTCGTGCTCTACTCGCTGGGATGCTGGGCAGCCCAGCACGGGTGCCAAAGAGGTTCCATTGTAATGGACTTTGAGTTGGGAAATCGAGGAGCGACAGCAATGCGGATGGCACCGTTGCAAAGCTGACTTTCTGCAGAAGAGGCACAGCTCCAGTTTTTTGCCCTGGCTCTTCAGCTGTGGGAGCAGAGGCCAACCGTTCGTGCTCTACTCGCTGGGATGCTGGGCAGCCGAGCACGGGTGCCAAAGAGGTTCCATTGTAATGGACTTTGAGTTTTGAAATAGAGGAGCGACAGCAATGCGGATGGCAGCGTTGCAAAGCTGACTTTCTGCAGAAGAGGCACAGCCCAAGTTTTTTGCCCTGGCTCTTCGGCTGTGGGAGCAGAGGCCAACCGTTCGTGCTCTACTCCCTGGGATGCTGGGCAGCCCAGCACGGGTGCCAAAGAGGTTCCATTGTAATGGACTTTGAGTTGGGAAATGGAGGAGCGACAGCAATGCGGATGGCACCGTTGCAAAGCTGACTTTCTGCAGAAGAGGCACAGCTCAAGTTTTTTGCCCTGGCTCTTCGGCTGTGGGAGCAGAGGCCAACCGTTCATGCTCTACTCCCTGGGATGCTGGGCAGCCCAGCACGGGTGCCAAAGAGGTTCCATTGTAATGGACTTTGAGTTGGGAAATCGAGGAGCGACAGCAATGCGGATGGCACCGTTGCAAAGCTGACTTTCTGCAGAAGAGGCACAGCTCCAGTTTTTTGCCCTGGCTCTTCGACTGTGGGAGCAGAGGCCAACCGTTCGTGCTCTACTCGCTGGGATGCTGGGCAGCCGAGCACGGGTGCCAAAGAGGTTCCATTGTAATGGACTTTGAGTTGGGAAATGGAGGAGCGACAGCAATGCGGATGGCACCGTTGCAAAGCTGACTTTCTGCAGAAGAGGCACAGCTCAAGTTTTTTGCCCTGGCTCTTCGGCTGTGGGAGCAGAGGCCAACCGTTCTTGCTCTACTCCCTGGGATGCTGGGCAGCCGAGCACGAGTGCCAAAGAGGTTCCATTGTAATGGACTTTGAGTTGGGAAATCGAGGAGCGACAGCAATGCGGATGACACCATTGCAAAGCTGACTTTCTGCAGAAGAGGCACAGCTCCAGTTTTTTGCCCTGGCTCTTTGGCTGTGGGAGCAGAGGCCAACCGTTCGTGCTCTACTGCCTGGGATACTGGGCAGCCGAGCACGGGTGCCAAAGAGGTTCCATTGTAATGGACTTTGAGTTGGGAAATCGAGGAGCGACAGCAATGCGGATGGCACCGTTGCAAAGGTGACTTTCTGCAGAAGAGGCACAGCTCAAGCTTTTTGCCCTGGCTCTTCGGCTGTGGGAGTAGAGGCCAACCGTTCGTGCTCTACTCCCTGGGATGGTGGGTAGCCGAGCACGGGTGCAAAAGAGTTTCCATTGTAATGGACTTTGAGTTGTGAAATGGAGGAGCGACAGCAATGCGGATGGCACCGTTGCAAAGCTGACTTTCTGCAGAAGAGGCACAGCTCCAGTTTTTTGCCCTGGCTCTTCGGCTGTGGGAGCAGAGGCCAACCGTTCATGCTCTACTCGCTGGGATGCTGGGCAGCCGAGCACGGGTGCCAAAGAGGTTCCATTGCAATGGACTTTGAGTTGGGAAATGGAGGAGCGACAGCAATGTGGATGGCACCGTTGCAAAGCTGACTTTCTGCAGAAGAGGCACAGCTCCAGTTTTTTGCCCTGGCTCTTCGGCTGTGGGAGCAGAGGCCAACCGTTCTTGCTCTACTCCCTGGGATGCTGGGCAGCCCAGCACGGGTGCCAAAGAGGTCCCATTGTAATGGACTTTGAGTTGGGAAATGGAGGAGCGACAGCAATGCGGATGGCACCGTTGCAAAGGTGACTTTCTGCAGAAGAGGCACAGCTCAAGCTTTTTGCCCTGGCTCTTCGGCTGTGGGAGCAGAGGCCAACCGTTCGTGCTCTACTGCCTGGGATACTGGGCAGTCCAGCACGGGTGCCAAAGAGGTTCCATTGTAATGACTTTGAGTTGGGAAATCGAGGAGCGACAGCAATGCGGATGGCACCGTTGCAAAGCTGACTTTCTGCAGAAGAGGCACAGCTCAAGTTTTTTGCCCTGGCTCTTCGGCTGTGGGAGCAGAGGCCAACCGTTCGTGCTCTACTCCCTGGGATGCTGGGCAGCCGAGCACAGGTGCCAAAGAGGTTCCATTGTAATGGACTTTGAGTTGGGAAATGGAGGAGCGACAGCAATGCGGATGGCACCGTTGCAAAGCTGACTTTCTGCAGAAGAGGCACAGCTCAAGTTTTTTTTCCTGGCTCTTCGGCTGTAGGAGCAGAGGCCAACCGTTCGTGCTCTACTGCCTGGGATGCTGGGCAGCCGAGCACGGGTGCCAAAGAGGTTCCATTGTAATGGACTTTGAGTTTTGAAATCGAGGAGCGACAGCAATGTGGATGGCATCGTTGCAAAGCTGACTTTCTGCAGAAGAGGCACAGCCCAAGTTTTTTGCCCTGGCTCTTGGGCTGTGGGAGCAGAGGCCAACCGTTCGTGCTCTACTCCCTGGGATGCTGGGCAGCCGAGCACGGGTGCCAAAGAGGTTCCATTGTAATGGACTTTGAGTTTTGAAATCAAGGAGCGACAGCAATGCGGATGGCACTGTTGCAAAGCTGACTTTCTGCAGAAGAGGCACAGCTCAAGTTTTTTGCCCTGGCTCTTCGGCTGTGGGAGCAGAGGCCAACCGTTCTTGCTCTACTCGCTGGGATACCGGGCAGCCGAGCACGGGTGCCAAAGAGGTCCCATTGTAATGGACTTTGAGTTGGGAAATGGAGGAGCGACAGCAATGCGGATGGCACCGTTGCAAAGCTGACTTTCTGCAGAAGAGGCACAGCTCCAGTTTTTTGCCCTGGCTCTTCGGCTGTGGGAGCAGAGGCCAACCGTTCGTGCTCTACTGCCTGGGATACTGGGCAGGCGAGCACGGGTGCCAAAGAGTTTCCATTGTAATGGACTTTGAGTTGGGAAATCGAGGAGCGACAGCAATGCGGATGGCACCGTTGCAAAGCTGACTTTCTGCAGAAGAGGCACAGCTCCAGTTTTTTGCCCTGGCTCTTCGGCTGTGGGAGCAGAGGCCAACCGTTCGTGCTCTACTCGCTGGGATGCTGGGCAGCCGAGCACGGGTGCCAAAGAGGTTCCATTGTAATGGACTTTGAGTTGGGAAATGGAGGAGCGACAGCAATGCGGATGGCACCGTTGCAAAGCTGACTTTCTGCAGAAGAGGCACAGCTCAAGTTTTTTGCCCTGGCTCTTCGGCTGTGGGAGCAGAGGCCAACCGTTCTTGCTCTACTCCCTGGGATGCTGGGCAGCCGAGCACGAGTGCCAAAGAGGTTCCATTGTAATGGACTTTGAGTTGGGAAATGGAGGAGCGACAGCAATGCGGATGACACCATTGCAAAGCTGACTTTCTGCAGAAGAGGCACAGCTCCAGTTTTTTGCCCTGGCTCTTTGGCTGTGGGAGCAGAGGCCAACCGTTCGTGCTCTACTGCCTGGGATACTGGGCAGCCGAGCACGGGTGCCAAAGAGGTTCCATTGTAATGGACTTTGAGTTGGGAAATCGAGGAGCGACAGCAATGCGGATGGCACCGTTGCAAAGGTGACTTTCTGCAGAAGAGGCACAGCTCAAGCTTTTTGCCCTGGCTCTTCGGCTGTGGGAGTAGAGGCCAACCGTTCGTGCTCTACTCCCTGGGATGGTGGGTAGCCGAGCACGGGTGCAAAAGAGTTTCCATTGTAATGGACTTTGAGTTGTGAAATGGAGGAGCGACAGCAATGCGGATGGCACCGTTGCAAAGCTGACTTTCTGCAGAAGAGGCACAGCTCCAGTTTTTTGGCCTGGCTCTTGGGCTGTGGGAGCAGAGGCCAACCGTTCATGCTCTACTCGCTGGGATGCTGGGCAGCCGAGCACGGGTGCCAAAGAGGTTCCATTGCAATGGACTTTGAGTTGGGAAATGGAGGAGCGACAGCAATGTGGATGGCACCGTTGCAAAGCTGACTTTCTGCAGAAGAGGCACAGCTCCAGTTTTTTGCCCTGGCTCTTCGGCTGTGGGAGCAGAGGCCAACCGTTCTTGCTCTACTCCCTGGGATGCTGGGCAGCCCAGCACGGGTGCCAAAGAGGTCCCATTGTAATGGACTTTGAGTTGGGAAATGGAGGAGCGACAGCAATGCGGATGGCACCGTTGCAAAGGTGACTTTCTGCAGAAGAGGCACAGCTCAAGCTTTTTGCCCTGGCTCTTCGGCTGTAGGAGCAGAGGCCAACCGTTCGTGCTCTACTGCCTGGGATACTGGGCAGTCCAGCACGGGTGCCAAAGAGGTTCCATTGTAATGACTTTGAGTTGGGAAATCGAGGAGCGACAGCAATGCGGATGGCAGCGTTGCAAAGCTGACTTTCTGCAGAAGAGGCACAGCTCAAGTTTTTTGCCCTGGCTCTTCGGCTGTGGGAGCAGAGGCCAACCGTTCGTGCTCTACTCCCTGGGATGCTGGGCAGCCGAGCACAGGTGCCAAAGAGGTTCCATTGTAATGGACTTTGAGTTGGGAAATGGAGGAGCGACAGCAATGCGGATGGCACCGTTGCAAAGCTGACTTTCTGCAGAAGAGGCACAGCTCAAGTTTTTTTTCCTGGCTCTTAGGCTGTAGGAGCAGAGGCCAACCGTTCGTGCTCTACTGCCTGGGATGCTGGGCAGCCGAGCACGGGTGCCAAAGAGGTTCCATTGTAATGGACTTTGAGTTTTGAAATCGAGGAGCGACAGCAATGTGGATGGCATCGTTGCAAAGCTGACTTTCTGCAGAAGAGGCACAGCTCCAGTTTTTTGCCCTGGCTCTTCGACTGTGGGAGCAGAGGCCAACCGTTCGTGCTCTACTCGCTGGGATGCTGGGCAGCCGAGCACGGGTGCCAAAGAGGTTCCATTGTAATGGACTTTGAGTTGGGAAATGGAGGAGCGACAGCAATGCGGATGGCACCGTTGCAAAGCTGACTTTCTGCAGAAGAGGCACAGCTCAAGTTTTTTGCCCTGGCTCTTCGGCTGTGGGAGCAGAGGCCAACCGTTCTTGCTCTACTCCCTGGGATGCTGGGCAGCCGAGCACGAGTGCCAAAGAGGTTCCATTGTAATGGACTTTGAGTTGGGAAATCGAGGAGCGACAGCAATGCGGATGACACCATTGCAAAGCTGACTTTCTGCAGAAGAGGCACAGCTCCAGTTTTTTGCCCTGGCTCTTTGGCTGTGGGAGCAGAGGCCAACCGTTCGTGCTCTACTGCCTGGGATACTGGGCAGCCGAGCACGGGTGCCAAAGAGGTTCCATTGTAATGGACTTTGAGTTGGGAAATCGAGGAGCGACAGCAATGCGGATGGCACCGTTGCAAAGGTGACTTTCTGCAGAAGAGGCACAGCTCAAGCTTTTTGCCCTGGCTCTTCGGCTGTGGGAGCAGAGGCCAACCGTTCGTGCTCTACTCCCTGGGATGCTGGGCTGCCGAGCACGGGTGCCAAAGAGGTTCCATTGTAATGGACTTTGAGTTGGGAAATCGAGGAGCGACAGCAATGCGGATGGCACCATTGCAAAGCTGACTTTCTGCAGAAGAGGCACAGCTCAAGTTTTTTGCCCTGGCTCTTCGGCTGTGGGAGCAGAGGCCAACCGTTCATGCTCTACTCCCTAGGATGCTGGGCAGCCCAGCACGGGTGCCAAAGAGGTTCCATTGTAATGGACTTTGAGTTGGGAAATCGAGGAGCGACAGCAATGCGGATGGCAGCGTTGCAAAGCTGACTTTCTGCAGAAGAGGCACAGCTCAAGTTTTTTGCCCTGGCTCTTCGACTGTGGGAGCAGAGGCCAACCGTTCGTGCTCTACTCGCTGGGATGCTGGGCAGCCGAGCACGGGTGCCAAAGAGGTTCCATTGTAATGGACTTTGAGTTGGGAAATGGAGGAGCGACAGCAATGCGGATGGCACCGTTGCAAAGCTGACTTTCTGCAGAAGAGGCACAGCTCAAGTTTTTTGCCCTGGCTCTTCGGCTGTGGGAGCAGAGGCCAACCGTTCTTGCTCTACTCCCTGGGATGCTGGGCAGCCGAGCACGAGTGCCAAAGAGGTTCCATTGTAATGGACTTTGAGTTGGGAAATCGAGGAGCGACAGCAATGCGGATGACACCATTGCAAAGCTGACTTTCTGCAGAAGAGGCACAGCTCCAGTTTTTTGCCCTGGCTCTTTGGCTGTGGGAGCAGAGGCCAACCGTTCGTGCTCTACTGCCTGGGATACTGGGCAGCCGAGCACGGGTGCCAAAGAGGTTCCATTGTAATGGACTTTGAGTTGGGAAATGGAGGAGCGACAGCAATGCGGATGGCACCGTTGCAAAGGTGACTTTCTGCAGAAGAGGCACAGCTCAAGCTTTTTGCCCTGGCTCTTCGGCTGTGGGAGCAGAGGCCAACCGTTCGTGCTCTACTCCCTGGGATGCTGGGCAGCCGAGCACGGGTGCCAAAGAGGTTCCATTGTAATGGACTTTGAGTTGGGAAATGGAGGAGCGACAGCAATGCGGATGGCACCGTTGCAAAGCTGACTTCTGCAGAAGAGGCACAGCTCAAGCTTTTTGCCCTGGCTCTTCGGCTGTGGGAGTAGAGGCCAACCGTTCGTGCTCTACTCCCTGGGATGGTGGGTAGCCGAGCACGGGTGCAAAAGAGGTTCCATTGTAATGGACTTTGAGTTGTGAAATGGAGGAGCGACAGCAATGCGGATGGCACCGTTGCAAAGCTGACTTTCTGCAGAAGAGGCACAGCTCCAGTTTTTTGGCCTGGCTCTTGGGCTGTGGGAGCAGAGGCCAACCGTTCGTGCTCTACTCGCTGGGATGCTGGGCAGCCGAGCACGGGTGCCAAAGAGGTTCCATTGCAATCGACTTTGAGTTGGGAAATGGAGGAGCGACAGCAATGTGGATGGCACCGTTGCAAAGCTGACTTTCTGCAGAAGAGGCACAGCTCCAGTTTTTTGCCCTGGCTCTTCGGCTGTGGGAGCAGAGGCCAACCGTTCTTGCTCTACTCCCTGGGATGCTGGGCAGCCCAGCACGGGTGCCAAAGAGGTCCCATTGTAATGGACTTTGAGTTGGGAAATGGAGGAGCGACAGCAATGCGGATGGCACCGTTGCAAAGGTGACTTTCTGCAGAAGAGGCACAGCTCAAGCTTTTTGCCCTGGCTCTTCGGCTGTAGGAGCAGAGGCCAACCGTTCGTGCTCTACTGCCTGGGATACTGGGCAGTCCAGCACGGGTGCCAAAGAGGTTCCATTGTAATGACTTTGAGTTGGGAAATCGAGGAGCGACAGCAATGCGGATGGCACCGTTGCAAAGCTGACTTTCTGCAGAAGAGGCACAGCTCAAGTTTTTTGCCCTGGCTCTTCGGCTGTGGGAGCAGAGGCCAACCGTTCGTGCTCTACTCCCTGGGATGCTGTGCAGCCGAGCACAGGTGCCAAAGATGTTCCATTGTAATGGACTTTGAGTTGGGAAATGGAGGAGCGACAGCAATGCGGATGGCACCGTTGCAAAGCTGACTTTCTGCAGAAGAGGCACAGCTCAAGTTTTTTTTCCTGGCTCTTCGGCTGTAGGAGCAGAGGCCAACCGTTCGTGCTCTACTGCCTGGGATGCTGGGCAGCCGAGCACGGGTGCCAAAGAGGTTCCATTGTAATGGACTTTGAGTTTTGAAATCGAGGAGCGACAGCAATGTGGATGGCATCGTTGCAAAGCTGACTTTCTGCAGAAGAGGCACAGCTCAAGTTTTTTGCCCTGGCTCTTCGGCTGTGGGAGCAGAGGCCAACCGTTCGTGCTCTACTCCCTGGGATGCTGGGCAGCCCAGCACGGGTGCCAAAGAGGTTCCATTGTAATGGACTTTGAGTTGGGAAATGGAGGAGCGACAGCAATGCGGATGGCAGCGTTGCAAAGCTGACTTTCTGCAGAAGAGGCACAGCTCAAGTTTTTTGCCCTGGCTCTTGGGCTGTGGGAGCAGAGGCCAACCGTTCGTGCTCTACTCCCTGGGATGCTGGGCAGCCGAGCACGGGTGCCAAAGAGGTTCCATTGTAATGGACTTTGAGTTTTGAAATCGAGGAGCGACAGCAATGCGGATGGCACTGTTGCAAAGCTGACTTTCTGCAGAAGAGGCACAGCTCAAGTTTTTTGCCCTGGCTCTTCGGCTGTGGGAGCAGAGGCCAACCATTCTTGCTCTACTCCCTGGCATACTGGGCAGCCGAGCACGGGTGCCAAAGAGGTTCCATTGTAATGGACTTTGAGTTGGGAAATCGAGGAACCTCAGCAATGCGGATGGCACCGTTGCGAAGCTGACTTTCTGCAGAAGAGGCACAGCTCAAGTTTTTTGCCCTGGCTCTTCGGCTGTGGGAGCAGAGGCCAACCGTTCGTGCTCTACTCCCTGGGATGCTGGGCAGCCCAGCACAGGTGCCAGAGAGTTTCCATTGTAATGGACTTTGAGTTGGGAAATCGAGGAGCGACAGCAATGCAGATGGCACCGTTGCAAGGCTGACTTTCTGCAGAAGAGGCACAGCTCAAGTTTTTTGCCCTGGCTCTTACGCTGTGGGAGCAGAGGCCAACCGTTCTTGCTCTACTCCCTGGGATGCTGGGCAGCCCAGCACGGGTGCCAAAGAGGTCCCATTGTAATGGACTTTGAGTTGGGAAATGGAGGAGCGACAGCAATGCGGATGGCACCGTTGCAAAGGTGACTTTCTGCAGAAGAGGCACAGCTCAAGCTTTTTGCCCTGGCTCTTCGGCTGTAGGAGCAGAGGCCAACCGTTCGTGCTCTACTGCCTGGGATGCTGGGCAGTCCAGCACGGGTGCCAAAGAGGTTCCATTGTAATGACTTTGAGTTGGGAAATCGAGGAGCGACAGCAATGCGGATGGCACCGTTGCAAAGCTGACTTTCTGCAGAAGAGGCACAGCTCAAGTTTTTTGCCCTGGCTCTTCGGCTGTGGGAGCAGAGGCCAACCGTTCGTGCTCTACTCCCTGGGATGCTGTGCAGCCGAGCACAGGTGCCAAAGATGTTCCATTGTAATGGACTTTGAGTTGGGAAATGGAGGAGCGACAGCAATGCGGATGGCACCGTTGCAAAGCTGACTTTCTGCAGAAGAGGCACAGCTCAAGTTTTTTTTCCTGGCTCTTATGCTGTAGGAGCAGAGGCCAACCGTTCGTGCTCTACTGCCTGGGATGCTGGGCAGCCGAGCACGGGTGCCAAAGAGGTTCCATTGTAATGGACTTTGAGTTTTGAAATCGAGGAGCGACAGCAATGTGGATGGCATCGTTGCAAAGCTGACTTTCTGCAGAAGAGGCACAGCTCAAGTTTTTTGCCCTGGCTCTTCGGCTGTGGGAGCAGAGGCCAACCGTTCGTGCTCTACTCCCTGGGATGCTGGGCAGCCCAGCACGGGTGCCAAAGAGGTTCCATTGTAATGGACTTTGAGTTGGGAAATGGAGGAGCGACAGCAATGCGGATGGCACCGTTGCAAAGCTGACTTTCTGCAGAAGAGGCACAGCTCAAGTTTTTTGCCCTGGCTCTTGGGCTGTGGGAGCAGAGGCCAACCGTTCGTGCTCTACTCCCTGGGATGCTGGGCAGCCGAGCACGGGTGCCAAAGAGGTTCCATTGTAATGGACTTTGAGTTTTGAAATCGAGGAGCGACAGCAATGCGGATGGCACTGTTGCAAAGCTGAATTTCTGCAGAAGAGGCACAGCTCAAGTTTTTTGCCCTGGCTCTTCGGCTGTGGGAGCAGAGGCCAACCATTCTTGCTCTACTCCCTGGGATACAGTGGCAGCCGAGTACGGGTGCCAAAAAGGTTCCATTGTAATGGACTTTGAGTTGGGAAATCGAGGAACCTCAGCAATGCGGATGGCACCGTTGCGAAGCTGACTTTCTGCAGAAGAGGCACAGCTCAAGTTTTTAGTCCTGGCTCTTCGGCTGTGGGAGCAGAGGCCAACCGTTCGTGCTCTACTCCCTGGGATGCTGGGCAGCCGAGCACAGGTGCCAGAGAATTTCCATTGTAATGGACTTTGAGTTGGGAAATCGAGGAGCGACAGCAATGCAGATGGCACCATTGCAAGGCTGACTTTCTGCAGAAGAGGCACAGCTCAAGTTTTTTGCCCTGGCTCTTACGCTGTGGGAGCAGAGGCCAACCGTTCTTGCTCTACTCGCTGGGATACCGGGCAGCCGAGCACGGGTGCCAAAGAGGTCCCATTGTAATGGACTTTGAGTTGGGAAATGGAGGAGCGACAGCAATGCGGATGGCACCGTTGCAAAGCTGACTTTCTGCAGAAGAGGCACAGCTCAAGTTTTTTGCCCTGGCTCTTCGGCTGTGGGAGCAGAGGCCAACCGTTCGTGCTCTACTGCCTGGGATGCTGGGCAGGCGAGCACGGGTGCCAAAGAGTTTCCATTGTAATGGACTTTGAGTTGGGAAATGGAGGAGCGACAGCAATGCGGATGGCACCGTTGCAAAGCTGACTTTCTGCAGAAGAGGCACAGCTCAAGTTTTTTGCCCTGGCTCTTCGGCTGTGGGAGCAGATGCCAACCGTTCTTGCTCTACTCCCTGGGATGGTGGGCAGCCCAGCACGGGTGCCAAAGAGGTTCCATTGTAATGGACTTTGAGTTGGGAAATCGAGGAGCGACAGCAATGCGGATGACACCATTGCAAAGCTGACTTTCTGCAGAAGAGGCACAGCTCCAGTTTTTTGCCCTGGCTCTTTGGCTGTGGGAGCAGAGGCCAACCGTTCGTGCTCTACTGCCTGGGATACTGGGCAGCCGAGCACGGGTGCCAAAGAGGTTCCATTGTAATGGACTTTGAGTTGGGAAATCGAGGAGCGACAGCAATGCGGATGGCACCGTTGCAAAGCTGACTTTCTGCAGAAGAGGCACAGCTCAAGCTTTTTGCCCTGGCTCTTCGGCTGTGGGAGCAGAGGCCAACCGTTCATGCTCTACTCGCTGGGATGCTGGGCAGCCGAGCACGGGTGCCAAAGAGGTTCCATTGCAATGGACTTTGAGTTGGGAAATGGAGGAGCGACAGCAATGTGGATGGCACCGTTGCAAAGCTGACTTTCTGCAGAAGAGGCACAGCTCCAGTTTTTTGCCCTGGCTCTTCGGCTGTGGGAGCAGAGGCCAACCGTTCTTGCTCTACTCCCTGGGATGCTGGGCAGCCCAGCACGGGTGCCAAAGAGGTCCCATTGTAATGGACTTTGAGTTGGGAAATGGAGGAGCGACAGCAATGCGGATGGCACCGTTGCAAAGCTGACTTTCTGCAGAAGAGGCACAGCTCAAGCTTTTTGCCCTGGCTCTTCGGCTGTAGGAGCAGAGGCCAACCGTTCATGCTCTACTCCCTAGGATGCTGGGCAGCCCAGCACGGGTGCCAAAGAGGTTCCATTGTAATGGACTTTGAGTTGGGAAATCGAGGAGCGACAGCAATGCGGATGACACCGTTGCAAAGCTGACTTTCTGCAGAAGAGGCACAGCTCAAGTTTTTTGCCCTGGCTCTTCGACTGTGGGAGCAGAGGCCAACCGTTCGTGCTCTACTCGCTGGGATGCTGGGCAGCCGAGCACGGGTGCCAAAGAGGTTCCATTGTAATGGACTTTGAGTTGGGAAATGGAGGAGCGACAGCAATGCGGATGGCACCGTTGCAAAGCTGACTTTCTGCAGAAGAGGCACAGCTCAAGTTTTTTGCCCTGGCTCTTCGGCTGTGGGAGCAGAGGCCAACCGTTCTTGCTCTACTCCCTGGGATGCTGGGCAGCCGAGCACGGGTGCCAAAGAGGTTCCATTGTAATGGACTTTGAGTTGGGAAATCGAGGAGCGACAGCAATGCGGATGACACCATTGCAAAGCTGACTTTCTGCAGAAGAGGCACAGCTCCAGTTTTTTGCCCTGGCTCTTTGGCTGTGGGAGCAGAGGCCAACCGTTCGTGCTCTACTGCCTGGGATACTGGGCAGCCGAGCACGGGTGCCAAAGAGGTTCCATTGTAATGGACTTTGAGTTGGGAAATCGAGGAGCGACAGCAATGCGGATGGCACCGTTGCAAAGCTGACTTTCTGCAGAAGAGGCACAGCTCAAGCTTTTTGCCCTGGCTCTTCGGCTGTGGGAGCAGAGGCCAACCGTTCGTGCTCTACTCCCTGGGATGCTGGGCAGCCGAGCACGGGTGCCAAAGAGGTTCCATTGTAATGGACTTTGAGTTGGGAAATGGAGGAGCGACAGCAATGCGGATGGCACCGTTGCAAAGCTGACTTTCTGCAGAAGAGGCACAGCTCAAGCTTTTTGCCCTGGCTCTTCGGCTGTGGGAGCAGAGGCCAACCGTTCATGCTCTACTCGCTGGGATGCTGGGCAGCCGAGCACGGGTGCCAAAGAGGTTCCATTGCAATGGACTTTGAGTTGGGAAATGGAGGAGCGACAGCAATGTGGATGGCACCGTTGCAAAGCTGACTTTCTGCAGAAGAGGCACAGCTCCAGTTTTTTGCCCTGGCTCTTCGGCTGTGGGAGCAGAGGCCAACCGTTCTTGCTCTACTCCCTGGGATGCTGGGCAGCCCAGCACGGGTGCCAAAGAGGTCCCATTGTAATGGACTTTGAGTTGGGAAATGGAGGAGCGACAGCAATGCGGATGGCACCGTTGCAAAGGTGACTTTCTGCAGAAGAGGCACAGCTCAAGCTTTTTGCCCTGGCTCTTCGGCTGTAGGAGCAGAGGCCAACCGTTCGTGCTCTACTGCCTGGGATACTGGGCAGTCCAGCACGGGTGCCAAAGAGGTTCCATTGTAATGACTTTGAGTTGGGAAATCGAGGAGCGACAGCAATGCGGATGGCACCGTTGCAAAGCTGACTTTCTGCAGAAGAGGCACAGCTCAAGCTTTTTGCCCTGGCTCTTCGGCTGTGGGAGTAGAGGCCAACCGTTCGTGCTCTACTCCCTGGGATGGTGGGTAGCCGAGCACGGGTGCCAAAGAGGTTCCATTGTAATGGACTTTGAGTTGTGAAATGGAGGAGCGACAGCAATGCGGATGGCACCGTTGCAAAGCTGACTTTCTGCAGAAGAGGCACAGCTCCAGTTTTTTGCCCTGGCTCTTCGGCTGTGGGAGCAGAGGCCAACCGTTCGTGCTCTACTCCCTGGGATGCTGAGCACCCCAGCACGTGTGCCAAAGTGGTTCCATTGTAATGGACTTTGAGTTTTGAAATCGAGGAGCGACAGCAATGCGGATGGCACCGTTGCAAAGCTGACTTTCTGCAGAAGAGGCACAGCTCAAGTTTTTTGCCCTGGCTCTTCGGCTGTGGGAGCAGAGGCCAACCGTTCGTGCTCTACTGCCTGGGATGCTGGGCAGCCGAGCACGGGTGCCAAAGAGGTTCCATTGTAATGGACTTTGAGTTGGGAAATCGAGGAGCGACAGCAGTGCGGATGGCACCGTTGCAAAGCTGACTTTCTGCAGAAGAGGCACAGCTCAAGTTTTTTGCCCTGGCTCTTCGGATGTGGGAGCAGAGGCCAACCGTTCGTGCTCTACTCTCTGGGATGCTGGGCAGCCCAGCACGGGTGCCAAAGAGGTTCCATTGTAATGGACTTTGAGTTGGGAAATCGAGGAGCGACAGCAATGCGGATGGCAGCGTTGCAAAGCTGACTTTCTGCAGAAGAGGCACAGCTCCAGTTTTTTGCCCTGGCTCTTCGGCTGTGGGAGCAGAGGCCAACCGTTCATGCTCTACTCGCTGGGATGCTGGGCAGCCGAGCACGGGTGCCAAAGAGGTTCCATTGCAATGGACTTTGAGTTGGGAAATGGAGGAGCGACAGCAATGTGGATGGCACCGTTGCAAAGCTGACTTTCTGCAGAAGAGGCACAGCTCCAGTTTTTTGCCCTGGCTCTTCGGCTGTGGGAGCAGAGGCCAACCGTTCTTGCTCTACTCCCTGGGATGCTGGGCAGCCCAGCACGGGTGCCAAAGAGGTCCCATTGTAATGGACTTTGAGTTGGGAAATGGAGGAGCGACAGCAATGCGGATGGCACCGTTGCAAAGCTGACTTTCTGCAGAAGAGGCACAGCTCAAGCTTTTTGCCCTGGCTCTTCGGCTGTAGGAGCAGAGGCCAACCGTTCGTGCTCTACTGCCTGGGATACTGGGCAGTCCAGCACGGGTGCCAAAGAGGTTCCATTGTAATGACTTTGAGTTGGGAAATGGAGGAGCGACAGCAATGCGGATGGCACCGTTGCAAAGCTGACTTTCTGCAGAAGAGGCACAGCTCAAGCTTTTTGCCCTGGCTCTTCGGCTGTGGGAGTAGAGGCCAACCGTTCGTGCTCTACTCCCTGGGATGGTGGGTAGCCGAGCACGGGTGCCAAAGAGGTTCCATTGTAATGGACTTTGAGTTGGGAAATGGAGGAGCGACAGCAATGCGGATGGCACCGTTGCAAAGCTGACTTTCTGCAGAAGAGGCACAGCTCCAGTTTTTTGCCCTGGCTCTTCGGCTGTGGGAGCAGAGGCCAACCGTTCGTGCTCTACTCCCTGGGATGCTGAGCACCCCAGCACGTGTGCCAAAGTGGTTCCATTGTAATGGACTTTGAGTTTTGAAATCGAGGAGCGACAGCAATGCGGATGGCACCGTTGCAAAGCTGACTTTCTGCAGAAGAGGCACAGCTCAAGCTTTTTGCCCTGGCTCTTCGGCTGTGGGAGCAGAGGCCAACCGTTCGTGCTCTACTCCCTGGGATGCTGGGCAGCCGAGCACGGGTGCCAAAGAGGTTCCATTGTAATGGACTTTGAGTTTTGAAATTGAGGAGCGACAGCAATGCGGATGGCAGCGTTGCAAAGCTGACTTTCTGCAGAAGAGGCACAGCTCAAGTTTTTTGCCCTGGCTCTTCGGCTGTGGGAGCAGAGGCCAACCGTTCGTGCTCTACTCGCTGGGATGCTGGGCAGCCCAGCACGGGTGCCAAAGAGGTTCCATTGTAATGGACTTTGAGTTGGGAAATGGAGGAGCGACAGCAATGCGGATGGCACCGTTGCAAAGCTGACTTTCTGCAGAAGAGGCACAGCTCCAGTTTTTTGCCCTGGCTCTTCAGCTGTGGGAGCAGAGGCCAACCGTTCGTGCTCTACTCCCTGGGATGCTGGGCAGCCGAGCACGGGTGCCAAAGAGGTTCCATTGTAATGGACTTTGAGTTTTGAAATAGAGGAGCGACAGCAATGCGGATGGCAGCGTTGCAAAGCTGACTTTCTGCAGAAGAGGCACAGCCCAAGTTTTTTGCCCTGGCTCTTCGGCTGTGGGAGCAGAGGCCAACCGTTCGTGCTCTACTCGCTGGGATGCTGGGCAGCCGAGCACGGGTGCCAAAGATGTTCCATTGTAATGGACTTTGAGTTGGGAAATGGAGGAGCGACAGCAATGCGGATGGCACCGTTGCAAAGCTGACTTTCTGCAGAAGAGGCACAGCTCAAGTTTTTTTTCCTGGCTCTTATGCTGTAGGAGCAGAGGCCAACCGTTCGTGCTCTACTGCCTGGGATGCTGGGCAGCCGAGCACGGGTGCCAAAGAGGTTCCATTGTAATGGACTTTGAGTTTTGAAATCGAGGAGCGACAGCAATGTGGATGGCATCGTTGCAAAGCTGACTTTCTGCAGAAGAGGCACAGCTCAAGTTTTTTGCCCTGGCTCTTCGGCTGTGGGAGCAGAGGCCAACCGTTCGTGCTCTACTCCCTGGGATGCTGGGCAGCCCAGCACGGGTGCCAAAGAGGTTCCATTGTAATGGACTTTGAGTTGGGAAATGGAGGAGCGACAGCAATGCGGATGGCAGCGTTGCAAAGCTGACTTTCTGCAGAAGAGGCACAGCTCAAGTTTTTTGCCCTGGCTCTTGGGCTGTGGGAGCAGAGGCCAACCGTTCGTGCTCTACTCCCTGGGATGCTGGGCAGCCGAGCACGGGTGCCAAAGAGGTTCCATTGTAATGGACTTTGAGTTTTGAAATCGAGGAGCGACAGCAATGCGGATGGCACTGTTGCAAAGCTGAATTTCTGCAGAAGAGGCACAGCTCAAGTTTTTTGCCCTGGCTCTTCGGCTGTGGGAGCAGAGGCCAACCATTCTTGCTCTACTCCCTGGGATACAGTGGCAGCCGAGCACGGGTGCCAAAAAGGTTCCATTGTAATGGACTTTGAGTTGGGAAATCGAGGAACCTCAGCAATGCGGATGGCACCGTTGCGAAGCTGACTTTCTGCAGAAGAGGCACAGCTCAAGTTTTTAGTCCTGGCTCTTCGGCTGTGGGAGCAGAGGCCAACCGTTCGTGCTCTACTCCCTGGGATGCTGGGCAGCCGAGCACAGGTGCCAGAGAATTTCCATTGTAATGGACTTTGAGTTGGGAAATCGAGGAGCGACAGCAATGCAGATGGCACCATTGCAAGGCTGACTTTCTGCAGAAGAGGCACAGCTCAAGTTTTTAGTCCTGGCTCTTCGGCTGTGGGAGCAGAGGCCAACCGTTCGTGCTCTACTCCCTGGGATGCTGGGCAGCCGAGCACAGGTGCCAGAGAATTTCCATTGTAATGGACTTTGAGTTGGGAAATGGAGGAGCGACAGCAATGCGGATGGCACCGTTGCAAAGCTGACTTTCTGCAGAAGAGGCACAGCTCCAGTTTTTTGCCCTGGCTCTTCGGCTGTGGGAGCAGAGGCCAACCGTTCGTGCTCTACTGCCTGGGATGCTGGGCAGGCGAGCACGGGTGCCAAAGAGTTTCCATTGTAATGGACTTTGAGTTGGGAAATGGAGGAGCGACAGCAATGCGGATGGCACCGTTGCAAAGCTGACTTTCTGCAGAAGAGGCACAGCTCAAGTTTTTTGCCCTGGCTCTTCGGCTGTGGGAGCAGATGCCAACCGTTCTTGCTCTACTCCCTGGGATGCTGGGCAGCCCAGCACGGGTGCCAAAGAGGTTCCATTGTAATGGACTTTGAGTTGGGAAATCGAGGAGCGACAGCAATGCGGATGACACCATTGCAAAGCTGACTTTCTGCAGAAGAGGCACAGCTCCAGTTTTTTGCCCTGGCTCTTTGGCTGTGGGAGCAGAGGCCAACCGTTCGTGCTCTACTGCCTGGGATACTGGGCAGCCGAGCACGGGTGCCAAAGAGGTTCCATTGTAATGGACTTTGAGTTGGGAAATCGAGGAGCGACAGCAATGCGGATGGCACCGTTGCAAAGCTGACTTTCTGCAGAAGAGGCACAGCTCAAGCTTTTTGCCCTGGCTCTTCGGCTGTGGGAGCAGAGGCCAACCGTTCATGCTCTACTCGCTGGGATGCTGGGCAGCCGAGCACGGGTGCCAAAGAGGTTCCATTGCAATGGACTTTGAGTTGGGAAATGGAGGAGCGACAGCAATGTGGATGGCACCGTTGCAAAGCTGACTTTCTGCAGAAGAGGCACAGCTCCAGTTTTTTGCCCTGGCTCTTCGGCTGTGGGAGCAGAGGCCAACCGTTCTTGCTCTACTCCCTGGGATGCTGGGCAGCCCAGCACGGGTGCCAAAGAGGTCCCATTGTAATGGACTTTGAGTTGGGAAATGGAGGAGCGACAGCAATGCGGATGGCACCGTTGCAAAGCTGACTTTCTGCAGAAGAGGCACAGCTCAAGCTTTTTGCCCTGGCTCTTCGGCTGTAGGAGCAGAGGCCAACCGTTCATGCTCTACTCCCTAGGATGCTGGGCAGCCCAGCACGGGTGCCAAAGAGGTTCCATTGTAATGGACTTTGAGTTGGGAAATCGAGGAGCGACAGCAATGCGGATGACACCGTTGCAAAGCTGACTTTCTGCAGAAGAGGCACAGCTCAAGTTTTTTGCCCTGGCTCTTCGACTGTGGGAGCAGAGGCCAACCGTTCGTGCTCTACTCGCTGGGATGCTGGGCAGCCGAGCACGGGTGCCAAAGAGGTTCCATTGTAATGGACTTTGAGTTGGGAAATGGAGGAGCGACAGCAATGCGGATGGCACCGTTGCAAAGCTGACTTTCTGCAGAAGAGGCACAGCTCAAGTTTTTTGCCCTGGCTCTTCGGCTGTGGGAGCAGAGGCCAACCGTTCTTGCTCTACTCCCTGGGATGCTGGGCAGCCGAGCACGGGTGCCAAAGAGGTTCCATTGTAATGGACTTTGAGTTGGGAAATCGAGGAGCGACAGCAATGCGGATGACACCATTGCAAAGCTGACTTTCTGCAGAAGAGGCACAGCTCCAGTTTTTTGCCCTGGCTCTTTGGCTGTGGGAGCAGAGGCCAACCGTTCGTGCTCTACTGCCTGGGATACTGGGCAGCCGAGCACGGGTGCCAAAGAGGTTCCATTGTAATGGACTTTGAGTTGGGAAATCGAGGAGCGACAGCAATGCGGATGGCACCGTTGCAAAGCTGACTTTCTGCAGAAGAGGCACAGCTCAAGCTTTTTGCCCTGGCTCTTCGGCTGTGGGAGCAGAGGCCAACCGTTCGTGCTCTACTCCCTGGGATGCTGGGCAGCCGAGCACGGGTGCCAAAGAGGTTCCATTGTAATGGACTTTGAGTTGGGAAATGGAGGAGCGACAGCAATGCGGATGGCACCGTTGCAAAGCTGACTTTCTGCAGAAGAGGCACAGCTCAAGCTTTTTGCCCTGGCTCTTCGGCTGTGGGAGCAGAGGCCAACCGTTCATGCTCTACTCGCTGGGATGCTGGGCAGCCGAGCACGGGTGCCAAAGAGGTTCCATTGCAATGGACTTTGAGTTGGGAAATGGAGGAGCGACAGCAATGTGGATGGCACCGTTGCAAAGCTGACTTTCTGCAGAAGAGGCACAGCTCCAGTTTTTTGCCCTGGCTCTTCGGCTGTGGGAGCAGAGGCCAACCGTTCTTGCTCTACTCCCTGGGATGCTGGGCAGCCCAGCACGGGTGCCAAAGAGGTCCCATTGTAATGGACTTTGAGTTGGGAAATGGAGGAGCGACAGCAATGCGGATGGCACCGTTGCAAAGGTGACTTTCTGCAGAAGAGGCACAGCTCAAGCTTTTTGCCCTGGCTCTTCGGCTGTAGGAGCAGAGGCCAACCGTTCGTGCTCTACTGCCTGGGATACTGGGCAGTCCAGCACGGGTGCCAAAGAGGTTCCATTGTAATGACTTTGAGTTGGGAAATCGAGGAGCGACAGCAATGCGGATGGCACCGTTGCAAAGCTGACTTTCTGCAGAAGAGGCACAGCTCAAGCTTTTTGCCCTGGCTCTTCGGCTGTGGGAGTAGAGGCCAACCGTTCGTGCTCTACTCCCTGGGATGGTGGGTAGCCGAGCACGGGTGCCAAAGAGGTTCCATTGTAATGGACTTTGAGTTGTGAAATGGAGGAGCGACAGCAATGCGGATGGCACCGTTGCAAAGCTGACTTTCTGCAGAAGAGGCACAGCTCCAGTTTTTTGCCCTGGCTCTTCGGCTGTGGGAGCAGAGGCCAACCGTTCGTGCTCTACTCCCTGGGATGCTGAGCACCCCAGCACGTGTGCCAAAGTGGTTCCATTGTAATGGACTTTGAGTTTTGAAATCGAGGAGCGACAGCAATGCGGATGGCACCGTTGCAAAGCTGACTTTCTGCAGAAGAGGCACAGCTCAAGTTTTTTGCCCTGGCTCTTCGGCTGTGGGAGCAGAGGCCAACCGTTCGTGCTCTACTGCCTGGGATGCTGGGCAGCCCAGCACGGGTGCCAAAGAGGTTCCATTGTAATGGACTTTGAGTTGGGAAATCGAGGAGCGACAGCAATGCGGATGGCAGCGTTGCAAAGCTGACTTTCTGCAGAAGAGGCACAGCTCAAGTTTTTTGCCCTGGCTCTTCGGCTGTGGGAGCAGAGGCCAACCGTTCATGCTCTACTCGCTGGGATGCTGGGCAGCCGAGCACGGGTGCCAAAGAGGTTCCATTGCAATGGACTTTGAGTTGGGAAATGGAGGAGCGACAGCAATGTGGATGGCACCGTTGCAAAGCTGACTTTCTGCAGAAGAGGCACAGCTCCAGTTTTTTGCCCTGGCTCTTCGGCTGTGGGAGCAGAGGCCAACCGTTCTTGCTCTACTCCCTGGGATGCTGGGCAGCCCAGCACGGGTGCCAAAGAGGTCCCATTGTAATGGACTTTGAGTTGGGAAATGGAGGAGCGACAGCAATGCGGATGGCAGCGTTGCAAAGCTGACTTTCTGCAGAAGAGGCACAGCTCAAGCTTTTTGCCCTGGCTCTTCGGCTGTAGGAGCAGAGGCCAACCGTTCGTGCTCTACTGCCTGGGATACTGGGCAGTCCAGCACGGGTGCCAAAGAGGTTCCATTGTAATGACTTTGAGTTGGGAAATGGAGGAGCGACAGCAATGCGGATGGCACCGTTGCAAAGCTGACTTTCTGCAGAAGAGGCACAGCTCAAGCTTTTTGCCCTGGCTCTTCGGCTGTGGGAGTAGAGGCCAACCGTTCGTGCTCTACTCCCTGGGATGGTGGGTAGCCGAGCACGGGTGCCAAAGAGGTTCCATTGTAATGGACTTTGAGTTGGGAAATGGAGGAGCGACAGCAATGCGGATGGCACCGTTGCAAAGCTGACTTTCTGCAGAAGAGGCACAGCTCCAGTTTTTTGCCCTGGCTCTTCGGCTGTGGGAGCAGAGGCCAACCGTTCGTGCTCTACTCCCTGGGATGCTGAGCACCCCAGCACGTGTGCCAAAGTGGTTCCATTGTAATGGACTTTGAGTTTTGAAATCGAGGAGCGACAGCAATGCGGATGGCACCGTTGCAAAGCTGACTTTCTGCAGAAGAGGCACAGCTCAAGCTTTTTGCCCTGGCTCTTCGGCTGTGGGAGCAGAGGCCAACCGTTCGTGCTCTACTCCCTGGGATGCTGGGCAGCCGAGCACGGGTGCCAAAGAGGTTCCATTGTAATGGACTTTGAGTTTTGAAATTGAGGAGCGACAGCAATGCGGATGGCAGCGTTGCAAAGCTGACTTTCTGCAGAAGAGGCACAGCTCAAGTTTTTTGCCCTGGCTCTTCGGCTGTGGGAGCAGAGGCCAACCGTTCGTGCTCTACTCGCTGGGATGCTGGGCAGCCCAGCACGGGTGCCAAAGAGGTTCCATTGTAATGGACTTTGAGTTGGGAAATCGAGGAGCGACAGCAATGCGGATGGCACCGTTGCAAAGCTGACTTTCTGCAGAAGAGGCACAGCTCCAGTTTTTTGCCCTGGCTCTTCAGCTGTGGGAGCAGAGGCCAACCGTTCGTGCTCTACTCCCTGGGATGCTGGGCAGCCGAGCACGGGTGCCAAAGAGGTTCCATTGTAATGGACTTTGAGTTTTGAAATAGAGGAGCGACAGCAATGCGGATGGCAGCGTTGCAAAGCTGACTTTCTGCAGAAGAGGCACAGCCCAAGTTTTTTGCCCTGGCTCTTCGGCTGTGGGAGCAGAGGCCAACCGTTCGTGCTCTACTCGCTGGGATGCTGGGCAGCCGAGCACGGGTGCCAAAGAGGTTCCATTGTAATGGACTTTGAGTTGGGAAATGGAGGAGCGACAGCAATGCGGATGGCACCGTTGCAAAGCTGACTTTCTGCAGAAGAGGCACAGCTCAAGTTTTTTGCCCTGGCTCTTCGGCTGTGGGAGCAGAGGCCAACCGTTCATGCTCTACTCCCTAGGATGCTGGGCAGCCCAGCACGGGTGCCAAAGAGGTTCCATTGTAATGGACTTTGAGTTGGGAAATCGAGGAGCGACAGCAATGCGGATGGCAGCGTTGCAAAGCTGACTTTCTGCAGAAGAGGCACAGCTCAAGTTTTTTGCCCTGGCTCTTCGACTGTGGGAGCAGAGGCCAACCGTTCGTGCTCTACTCGCTGGGATGCTGGGCAGCCGAGCACGGGTGCCAAAGAGGTTCCATTGTAATGGACTTTGAGTTGGGAAATGGAGGAGCGACAGCAATGCGGATGGCACCGTTGCAAAGCTGACTTTCTGCAGAAGAGGCACAGCTCAAGTTTTTTGCCCTGGCTCTTCGGCTGTGGGAGCAGAGGCCAACCGTTCTTGCTCTACTCCCTGGGATGCTGGGCAGCCGAGCACGAGTGCCAAAGAGGTTCCATTGTAATGGACTTTGAGTTGGGAAATGGAGGAGCGACAGCAATGCGGATGACACCATTGCAAAGCTGACTTTCTGCAGAAGAGGCACAGCTCCAGTTTTTTGCCCTGGCTCTTTGGCTGTGGGAGCAGAGGCCAACCGTTCGTGCTCTACTGCCTGGGATACTGGGCAGCCGAGCACGGGTGCCAAAGAGGTTCCATTGTAATGGACTTTGAGTTGGGAAATCGAGGAGCGACAGCAATGCGGATGGCACCGTTGCAAAGCTGACTTTCTGCAGAAGAGGCACAGCTCAAGCTTTTTGCCCTGGCTCTTCGGCTGTGGGAGCAGAGGCCAACCGTTCGTGCTCTACTCCCTGGGATGCTGGGCAGCCGAGCACGGGTGCCAAAGAGGTTCCATTGTAATGGACTTTGAGTTGGGAAATGGAGGAGCGACAGCAATGCGGATGGCACCGTTGCAAAGCTGACTTTCTGCAGAAGAGGCACAGCTCAAGCTTTTTGCCCTGGCTCTTCGGCTGTGGGAGTAGAGGCCAACCGTTCGTGCTCTACTCCCTGGGATGGTGGGTAGCCGAGCACGGGTGCCAAAGAGGTTCCATTGTAATGGACTTTGAGTTGTGAAATGGAGGAGCGACAGCAATGCGGATGGCACCGTTGCAAAGCTGACTTTCTGCAGAAGAGGCACAGCTCCAGTTTTTTGCCCTGGCTCTTCGGCTGTGGGAGCAGAGGCCAACCGTTCTTGCTCTACTCCCTGGGATGCTGGGCAGCCCAGCACGGGTGCCAAAGAGGTCCCATTGTAATGGACTTTGAGTTGGGAAATGGAGGAGCGACAGCAATGCGGATGGCACCGTTGCAAAGGTGACTTTCTGCAGAAGAGGCACAGCTCAAGCTTTTTGCCCTGGCTCTTCGGCTGTAGGAGCAGAGGCCAACCGTTCGTGCTCTACTGCCTGGGATACTGGGCAGTCCAGCACGGGTGCCAAAGAGGTTCCATTGTAATGACTTTGAGATGGGAAATCGAGGAGCGACAGCAATGCGGATGGCACCGTTGCAAAGCTGACTTTCTGCAGAAGAGGCACAGCTCAAGTTTTTTGCCCTGGCTCTTGGGCTGTGGGAGCAGAGGCCAACCGTTCGTGCTCTACTCCCTGGGATGCTGGGCAGCCGAGCACAGGTGCCAAAGAGGTTCCATTGTAATGGACTTTGAGTTGGGAAATGGAGGAGCGACAGCAATGCGGATGGCACCGTTGCAAAGCTGACTTTCTGCAGAAGAGGCACAGCTCAAGTTTTTTTTCCTGGCTCTTAGGCTGTAGGAGCAGAGGCCAACCGTTCGTGCTCTACTCCCTGGGATGCTGGGCAGCCGAGCACGGGTGCCAAAGAGGTTCCATTGTAATGGACTTTGAGTTTTGAAATCGAGGAGCGACAGCAATGTGGATGGCATCGTTGCAAAGCTGACTTTCTGCAGAAGAGGCACAGCTCAAGTTTTTTGCCCTGGCTCTTCGGCTGTGGGAGCAGAGGCCAACCGTTCGTGCTCTACTCCCTGGGATGCTGGGCAGCCGAGCACGGGTGCCAAAGAGGTTCCATTGTAATGGACTTTGAGTTGGGAAATCGAGGAGCGACAGCAATGCGGATGGCAGCGTTGCAAAGCTGACTTTCTGCAGAAGAGGCACAGCTCAAGTTTTTTGCCCTGGCTCTTCGGCTGTGGGAGCAGAGGCCAACCGTTCGTGCTCTACTCCCTGGGATGCTGGGCAGCCGAGCACGGGTGCCAAAGAGGTTCCATTGTAATGGACTTTGAGTTTTGAAATCGAGGAGCGACAGCAATGCGGATGGCACTGTTGCAAAGCTGACTTTCTGCAGAAGAGGCACAGCTCAAGTTTTTTGCCCTGGCTCTTCGGCTGTGGGAGCAGAGGCCAACCATTCTTGCTCTACTCCCTGGGATACTGGGCAGACGAGCACGGGTGCCAAAGAGGTTCCATTGTAATGGACTTTGAGTTGGGAAATCGAGGAACCTCAGCAATGCGGATGGCACCGTTGCGAAGCTGACTTTCTGCAGAAGAGGCACAGCTCAAGTTTTTTGCCCTGGCTCTTCGGCTGTGGGAGCAGAGGCCAACCGTTCGTGCTCTACTCCCTGGGATGCTGGGCAGCCCAGCACAGGTGCCAGAGAGTTTCCATTGTAATGGACTTTGAGTTGGGAAATCGAGGAGCGACAGCAATGCAGATGGCACCATTGCAAGGCTGACTTTCTGCAGAAGAGGCACAGCTCAAGTTTTTTGCCCTGGCTCTTACGCTGTGGGAGCAGAGGCCAACCGTTCTTGCTCTACTCGCTGGGATACCGGGCAGCCGAGCACGGGTGCCAAAGAGGTCCCATTGTAATGGACTTTGAGTTGGGAAATGGAGGAGCGACAGCAATGCGGATGGCACCGTTGCAAAGCTGACTTTCTGCAGAAGAGGCACAGCTCCAGTTTTTTGCCCTGGCTCTTCGGCTGTGGGAGCAGAGGCCAACCGTTCGTGCTCTACTGCCTGGGATACTGGGCAGGCGAGCACGGGTGCCAAAGAGTTTCCATTGTAATGGACTTTGAGTTGGGAAATGGAGGAGCGACATCAATGCGGATGGCACCGTTGCAAAGCTGACTTTCTGCAGAAGAGGCACAGCTCAAGTTTTTTGCCCTGGCTCTTCGGCTGTGGGAGCAGATGCCAACCGTTCTTGCTCTACTCCCTGGGATGCTGGGCAGCCCAGCACGGGTGCCAAAGAGGTTCCATTGTAATGGACTTTGAGTTGGGAAATCGAGGAGCGACAGCAATGCGGATGACACCATTGCAAAGCTGACTTTCTGCAGAAGAGGCACAGCTCCAGTTTTTTGCCCTGGCTCTTTGGCTGTGGGAGCAGAGGCCAACCGTTCGTGCTCTACTGCCTGGGATACTGGGCAGCCGAGCACGGGTGCCAAAGAGGTTCCATTGTAATGGACTTTGAGTTGGGAAATGGAGGAGCGACAGCAATGCGGATGGCACCGTTGCAAAGCTGACTTTCTGCAGAAGAGGCACAGCTCAAGCTTTTTGCCCTGGCTCTTCGGCTGTGGGAGCAGAGGCCAACCGTTCATGCTCTACTCGCTGGGATGCTGGGCAGCCGAGCACGGGTGCCAAAGAGGTTCCATTGCAATGGACTTTGAGTTGGGAAATGGAGGAGCGACAGCAATGTGGATGGCACCGTTGCAAAGCTGACTTTCTGCAGAAGAGGCACAGCTCCAGTTTTTTGCCCTGGCTCTTCGGCTGTGGGAGCAGAGGCCAACCGTTCTTGCTCTACTCCCTGGGATGCTGGGCAGCCCAGCACGGGTGCCAAAGAGGTCCCATTGTAATGGACTTTGAGTTGGGAAATGGAGGAGCGACAGCAATGCGGATGGCACCGTTGCAAAGCTGACTTTCTGCAGAAGAGGCACAGCTCAAGCTTTTTGCCCTGGCTCTTCGGCTGTAGGAGCAGAGGCCAACCGTTCGTGCTCTACTGCCTGGGATACTGGGCAGTCCAGCACGGGTGCCAAAGAGGTTCCATTGTAATGACTTTGAGTTGGGAAATCGAGGAGCGACAGCAATGCGGATGGCACCGTTGCAAAGCTGACTTTCTGCAGAAGAGGCACAGCTCAAGCTTTTTGCCCTGGCTCTTCGGCTGTGGGAGTAGAGGCCAACCGTTCGTGCTCTACTCCCTGGGATGGTGGGTAGCCGAGCACGGGTGCCAAAGAGGTTCCATTGTAATGGACTTTGAGTTGGGAAATGGAGGAGCGACAGCAATGCGGATGGCACCGTTGCAAAGCTGACTTTCTGCAGAAGAGGCACAGCTCCAGTTTTTTGCCCTGGCTCTTCGGCTGTGGGAGCAGAGGCCAACCGTTCGTGCTCTACTCCCTGGGATGCTGAGCACCCCAGCACGGGTGCCAAAGAGGTTCCATTGTAATGGACTTTGAGTTTTGAAATCGAGGAGCGACAGCAATGCGGATGGCACCGTTGCAAAGCTGACTTTCTGCAGAAGAGGCACAGCTCAAGGTTTTTGCCCTGGCTCTTCGGCTGTGGGAGCAGAGGCCAACCGTTCGTGCTCTACTCGCTGGGATGCTGGGCAGCCGAGCACGGGTGCCAAAGAGGTTCCATTGTAATGGACTTTGAGTTTTGAAATTGAGGAGCGACAGCAATGCGGATGGCAGCGTTGCAAAGCTGACTTTCTGCAGAAGAGGCACAGCTCAAGTTTTTTGCCCTGGCTCTTCGGCTGTGGGAGCAGAGGCCAACCGTTCGTGCTCTACTCGCTGGGATGCTGGGCAGCCCAGCACGGGTGCCAAAGAGGTTCCATTGTAATGGACTTTGAGTTGGGAAATCGAGGAGCGACAGCAATGCGGATGGCACCGTTGCAAAGCTGACTTTCTGCAGAAGAGGCACAGCTCAAGTTTTTTGCCCTGGCTCTTCAGCTGTGGGAGCAGAGGCCAACCGTTCGTGCTCTACTCACTGGGATGCTGGGCAGCCGAGCACGGGTGCCAAAGAGGTTCCATTGTAATGGACTTTGAGTTTTGAAATAGAGGAGCGACAGCAATGCGGATGGCAGCGTTGCAAAGCTGACTTTCTGCAGAAGAGGCACAGCTCAAGTTTTTTGCCCTGGCTCTTCGGCTGTGGGAGCAGAGGCCAACCGTTCGTGCTCTACTCGCTGGGATGCTGGGCAGCCCAGCACGGGTGCCAAAGAGGTTCCATTGTAATGGACTTTGAGTTGGGAAATCGAGGAGCGACAGCAATGCGGATGGCACCGTTGCAAAGCTGACTTTCTGCAGAAGAGGCACAGCTCAAGTTTTTTGCCCTGGCTCTTCGGCTGTGGGAGCAGAGGCCAACCGTTCATGCTCTACTCCCTAGGATGCTGGGCAGCCCAGCACGGGTGCCAAAGAGGTTCCATTGTAATGGACTTTGAGTTGGGAAATCGAGGAGCGACAGCAATGCGGATGGCACCGTTGCAAAGCTGACTTTCTGCAGAAGAGGCACAGCTCAAGTTTTTTGCCCTGGCTCTTCGACTGTGGGAGCAGAGGCCAACCGTTCCTGCTCTACTCGCTGGGATGCTGGGCAGCCGAGCACGGGTGCCAAAGAGGTTCCATTGTAATGGACTTTGAGTTGGGAAATGGAGGAGCGACAGCAATGCGGATGGCACCGTTGCAAAGCTGACTTTCTGCAGAAGAGGCACAGCTCAAGTTTTTTGCCCTGGCTCTTCGGCTGTGGGAGCAGAGGCCAACCGTTCTTGCTCTACTCCCTGGGATGCTGGGCAGCCGAGTACGGGTGCCAAAGAGGTTCCATTGTAATGGACTTTGAGTTGGGAAATCGAGGAGCGACAGCAATGCGGATGACACCATTGCAAAGCTGACTTTCTGCAGAAGAGGCACAGCTCCAGTTTTTTGCCCTGGCTCTTTGGCTGTGGGAGCAGAGGCCAACCGTTCGTGCTCTACTGCCTGGGATACTGGGCAGCCGAGCACGGGTGCCAAAGAGGTTCCATTGTAATGGACTTTGAGTTGGGAAATCGAGGAGCGACAGCAATGCGGATGGCACCGTTGCAAAGCTGACTTTCTGCAGAAGAGGCACAGCTCAAGCTTTTTGCCCTGGCTCTTCGGCTGTGGGAGCAGAGGCCAACCGTTCGTGCTCTACTCCCTGGGATGCTGGGCAGCCGAGCACGGGTGCCAAAGAGGTTCCATTGTAATGGACTTTGAGTTGGGAAATGGAGGAGCGACAGCAATGCGGATGGCACCGTTGCAAAGCTGACTTTCTGCAGAAGAGGCACAGCTCAAGCTTTTTGCCCTGGCTCTTCGGCTGTGGGAGCAAAGGCCAACCGTTCATGCTCTACTCCCTGGGATGCTGGGCAGCCGAGCACGGGTGCCAAAGAGGTTCCATTGCAATGGACTTTGAGTTGGGAAATGGAGGAGCGACAGCAATGTGGATGGAACCGTTGCAAAGCTGACTTTCTGCAGAAGAGGCACAGCTCCAGTTTTTTGCCCTGGCTCTTCGGCTGTGGGAGCAGAGGCCAACCGTTCTTGCTCTACTCCCTGGGATGCTGGGCAGCCCAGCACGGGTGCCAAAGAGGTCCCATTGTAATGGACTTTGAGTTGGGAAATGGAGGAGCGACAGCAATGCGGATGGCACCGTTGCAAAGCTGACTTTCTGCAGAAGAGGCACAGCTCAAGCTTTTTGCCCTGGCTCTTCGGCTGTAGGAGCAGAGGCCAACCGTTCGTGCTCTACTGCCTGGGATACTGGGCAGTCCAGCACGGGTGCCAAAGAGGTTCCATTGTAATGACTTTGAGTTGGGAAATGGAGGAGCGACAGCAATGCGGATGGCACCGTTGCAAAGCTGACTTTCTGCAGAAGAGGCACAGCTCAAGCTTTTTGCCCTGGCTCTTCGGCTGTGGGAGTAGAGGCCAACCGTTCGTGCTCTACTCCCTGGGATGGTGGGTAGCCGAGCACGGGTGCCAAAGAGGTTCCATTGTAATGGACTTTGAGTTGTGAAATGGAGGAGCGACAGAAATGCGGATGGCACCGTTGCAAAGCTGACTTTCTGCAGAAGAGGCACAGCTCCAGTTTTTTGCCCTGGCTCTTCGGCTGTGGGAGCAGAGGCCAACCGTTCGTGCTCTACTCGCTGGGATGCTGTGCAGCCCAGCACGGGTGCCAAAGAGGTTCCATTGTAATGGACTTTGAGTTGGGAAATCGAGGAGCGACAGCAATGCGGATGGCAGCGTTGCAAAGCTGACTTTCTGCAGAAGAGGCACAGCTCCAGTTTTTTGCCCTGGCTCTTTGGCTGTGGGAGCAGAGGCCAACCGTTCGTGCTCTACTCGCTGGGATGCTGGGCAGCCGAGCACGGGTGCCAAAGAGGTTCCATTGTAATGGACTTTGAGTTTTGAAATAGAGGAGCGACAGCAATGCGGATGGCAGCGTTGCAAAGCTGACTTTCTGCAGAAGAGACACAGCTCAAGTTTTTTGCCCTGGCTCTTCGGCTGTGGGAGCAGAGGCCAACCGTTCGTGCTCTACTCCCTGGGATGCTGGGCAGCCGAGCACGGGTGCCAAAGAGGTTCCATTGTAATGGACTTTGAGTTGGGAAATGGAGGAGCGACAGCAATGCGGATGGCACCGTTGCAAAGCTGACTTTCTGCAGAAGAGGCACAGCTAACGTTTTTTGCCCTGGCTCTTCGGCTGTGGGAGCAGAGGCCAACCGTTCATGCTCTACTCCCTAGGATGCTGGGCAGCCGAGCACGGGTGCCAAAGAGGTTCCATTGTAATGGACTTTGAGTTGGGAAATTGAGGAGCGACAGCAATGCGGATGGCACCGTTGCAAAGCTGACTTTCTGCAGAAGAGGCACAGCTCAAGTTTTTTGCCCTGGCTCTTCGACTGTGGGAGCAGAGGCCAACCGTTCGTGCTCTTCTCCCTGGGATGCTGGGCAGCCCAGCACGGGTGCCAAAGAGGTCCCATTGTAATGGACTTTGAGTTGGGAAATGGAGGAGCGACAGCAATGCGGATGGCACCGTTGCAAAGGTGACTTTCTGCAGAAGAGGCACAGCTCAAGCTTTTTGCCCTGGCTCTTCGGCTGTAGGAGCAGAGGCCAACCGTTCGTGCTCTACTGCCTGGGATACTGGGCAGTCCAGCACGGGTGCCAAAGAGGTTCCATTGTAATGACTTTGAGTTGGGAAATCGAGGAGCGACAGCAATGCGGATGGCACCGTTGCAAAGCTGACTTTCTGCAGAAGAGGCACAGCTCAAGCTTTTTGCCCTGGCTCTTGGGCTGTGGGAGCAGAGGCCAACCGTTCGTGCTCTACTGCCTGGGATGCTGGGCAGCCGAGCACGGGTGCCAAAGAGGTTCCATTGTAATGGACTTTGAGTTGGGAAATTGAGGAGCGACAGCAATGCGGATGGCACCGTTGCAAAGCTGACTTTCTGCAGAAGAGGCACAGCTCCAGTTTTTTGCCCTGGCTCTTCGGCTGTGGGAGCAGAGGCCAACCGTTCGTGCTCTACTCGCTGGGATGCTGGGCAGCCGAGCACGGGTGCCAAAGAGGTTCCATTGTAATGGACTTTGAGTTGGGAAATCGAGGAACCTCAGCAATGCGGATGGCACCGTTGCAAAGCTGACTTTCTGCAGAAGAGGCACACCTCAAGTTTTTTGCCCTGGCTCTTCGACTGTGGCAGCAGAGGCCAACCGTTCGTGCTCTACTCGCTGGGATGCTGGGCAGCCCAGCACGGGTGCCAAAGAGGTTCCATTGTAATGGACTTTGAGTTGGGAAATGGAGGAGCGACAGCAATGTGGATGGCACCGTTGCAAAGCTGACTTTCTGCAGAAGAGGCACAGCTCCAGTTTTTTGCCCTGGCTCTTCGGCTGTGGGAGCAGAGGCCAACCGTTCGTGCTCTACTGCCTGGGATGCTGGGCAGCCGAGCACGGGTGCCAAAGAGGTCCCATTGTAATGGACTTTGAGTTGGGAAATGGAGGAGCGACAGCAATGCGGATGGCACCGTTGCAAAGCTGACTTTCTGCAGAAGAGGCACAGCTCAAGTTTTTTGTCCTGGCTCTTCGGCTGTAGGAGCAGAGGCCAACCGTTCGTGCTCTACTCCCTGGGATACTGGGCAGCCCAGCACGGGTGCCAAAGAGGTTCCATTGTAATGACTTTGAGTTGGGAAATGGAGGAGCGACAGCAATGCGGATGGCACCGTTGCAAAGCTGACTTTCTGCAGAAGAGGCACAGCTCAAGCTTTTTGCCCTGGCTCTTCGGCTGTGGGAGTAGAGGCCAACCGTTCGTGCTCTACTCGCTGGGATGCTGGGCAGCCGAGCACAGGTGCCAAAGAGTTTCCATTGTAATGGACTTTGAGTTGGGAAATGGAGGAGCAACAGCAATGCGGATGGCACCGTTGCAAAGCTGACTTTCTGCAGAAGAGGCACAGCTCCAGTTTTTTGGCCTGGCTCTTGGGCTGTGGCAGCAGAGGCCAACCGTTCGTGCTCTACTGCCTGGGATGCTGGGCAGCCGAGCACGGGTGCCAAAGAGTTTCCATTGTAATGGACTTTGAGTTGGGAAATGGAGGAGCGACAGCAATGCGGATGGCACCGTTGCAAAGCTGACTTTCTGCAGAAGAGGCACAGCTCAAGTTTTTTGCCCAGGCTCTTCGGCTGTGGGAGTAGAGGCCAACCGTTCGTGCTCTACTCCCTGGGATGCTGGGCAGCCCAGCACGGGTGCCAAAGAGGTTCCATTGTAATGGACTTTGAGTTGGGAAATCGAGGAGCGACAGCAAAGCGGATGGCACCGTTGCAAAGCTGACTTTCTGCAGAAGAGGCACAGCTCCAGTTTTTTGCCCTGGCTCTTCGGCTGTGGGAGCAGAGGCCAACCGTTCGTGCTCTACTCGCTGGGATGCTGGGCAGCCGAGCACGGGTGCCAAAGAGGTTCCATTGTAATGGACTTTGAGTTTTGAAATTGAGGAGCGACAGCAATGCGGATGGCAGCGTTGCAAAGCTGACTTTCTGCAGAAGAGGCACAGCTCAAGTTTTTTGCCCTGGCTCTTCGGCTGTGGGAGCAGAGGCCAATGGTTCATGCTCTACTCCCTGGAATGCTGGGCAGCCGAGCACGGGTGCCAAAGAGGTTCCATTGTAATGGACTTTGAGTTGGGAAATCGAGGAACCTCAGCAATGCGGATGGCACCGTTGTGAAGCTGACTTTCTGCAGAAGAGGCACAGCTCCAGTTTTTTGCCCTGTCTCTTCGGCTGTGGGAGCAGAGGCCAACCGTTCGTGCTCTACTGCCTGGGATGCTGGGCAGCCGAGCACGGGTGCCAAAGATGTTCCATTGTAATGGACTTTGAGTTGGGAAATCGAGGAGCGACAGCAATGCGGATGGCACCGTTGCAAAGCTGACTTTCTGCAGAAGAGGCACAGCTCCAGCTTTTTGCCCTGGCTCTTCGGCTGTGGGAGCAGAGGCCAACCGTTCGTGCTCTACTGCCTGGGATGCTGGGAAGCCGAGCACAGGTGACAGAGAGTTTCCATTGTAATGGACTTTGAGTTGGGAAATCGAGGAGCGACAGCAATGCGGATGGCACCGTTGCAAAGCTGACTTTCTGCAGTTGAGGCACAGCTCAAGCTTTTTGCCCTGGCTCTTCGGCTGTGGGAGCAGAGGCCAACCGTTCTTGCTCTACTGCCTGGGATGCTGGGCAGCCCAGCACGGGTGCCAAAGAGGTCCCATTGTAATGGCCTTTGAGTTGGGAAATCGAGGAGCGACAGCAATACGGATGGCACCGTTGCAAAGCTGACTTTCTGCAGAAGAGGCACAGCTCAAGCTTTTTGCCCTGGCTCTTTGGCTGTAGGAGCAGAGGCCAACCGTTCGTGCTCTACTCCCTGGGATACTGGGCAGCCCAGCACGGGTGCCAAAGAGGTCCCATTGTAATGGACTTTGAGTTTTGAAATGGAGGAGCGACAGCAATACGGATGGCACCGTTGCAAAGCTGACTTTCTGCAGAAGAGGCACAGCTCAAGCTTTTTGCCCTGGCTCTTCGGCTGTGGGAGCAGAGGCCAACCGTTCGTGCTCTACTCCCTGGGATGCTGGGCAGCCCAGCACGGGTGCCAAAGAGGTTCCATTGTAATGGACTTTGAGTTGCGAAATGGAGGAGCGACAGCAATGCGGATGGCACCGTTGCAAAGCTGACTTTCTGCAGAAGAGGCACAGCTCAAGTTTTTTGCCCTGGCTCTTCGGCTGTGGCAGCAGAGGCCAACCGTTCGTGCTCTACTCCCTGGGATGCTGGGCAGCCCAGCACGGGTGCCAAAGATGTTCCATTGTAATGGACTTTGAGTTTTGAAATGGAGGAGCGACAGCAATGCGGATGGCACCGTTGCAAAGGTGACCTTCTGCAGAAGAGGCACAGCTCCAGCTTTTTGCCCTGGCTCTTCGGCTGTGGGAGCAGAGGCCAACCGTTCTTGCTCTACTGCCTGGGATGCTGGGCAGCCGAGCACGGGTGCCAAAGAGGTTCCATTGTAATGGACTTTGAGTTGGGAAATCGAGGAGCGACAGCAATGCGGATGGCACCGTTGCAAAGCTGACTTTCTGCAGAAGAGGCACAGCTCAAGTTTTTTGCCCAGGCTCTTCGGCTGTGGGAGTAGAGGCCAACCGTTCGTGCTCTACTCGCTGGGATGGTGGGCAGCCGAGCACGGGTGCCAAAGAGGTTCCATTGTAATGGACTTTGAGTTTTGAAATTGAGGAGCGACAGCAAAGCGGATGGCAGCGTTGCAAAGCTGACTTTCTGCAGAAGAGGCACAGCTCAAGTTTTTTGCCCTGGCTCTTCGGCTGTGGGAGCAGAGGCCAACCGTTCTTGCTCTACTCCCTGGGATGCTGGGCAGCCCAGCACGGGTGCCAAAGAGGTTCCATTGTAATGGACTTTGAGTTGGGAAATCGAGGAACCTCAGCAATGCGGATGGCACCGTTGCGAAGCTGACTTTCTGCAGAAGAGGCACAGCTCAGGCTTTTTGCCCTGGCTCTTCGGCTGTGGGAGCAGAGGCCAGCCGTTCTTGCTCTACTGCCTGGGATGCTGGGCAGCCCAGCACGGGTGCCAAAGAGGTTCCATTGTAATGGACTTTGAGTTGGGAAATGGAGGAGCAACAGCAATGCGGATGGCACCGTTGCAAAGCTGACTTTCTGCAGAAGAGGCACAGCTCAAGCTTTTTGCCCTGGCTCTTCGGCTGTGAGAGCAGAGGCCAACCGTTCGTGCTCTACTCCCTGGGATGCTGGGCAGCCGAGCACAGGTGCCAGAGAGTTTCCATTGTAATGGACTTTGAGTTGGGAAATCGAGGAGCGACAGCAATGCGGATGGCACCGTTGCAAAGCTGACTTTCTGCAGTTGAGGCACAGCTCAAGCTTTTTGCCCTGGCTCTTCGGCTGTGGGAGTAGAGGCCAATGGTTCATGCTCTACTCCCTGGAATGCTGGGCAGCCCAGCACGGGTGCCAAAGAGGTTCCATTGTAATGGACTTTGAGTTGGGAAATCGAGGAACCTCAGCAATGCGGATGGCACCGTTGTGAAGCTGACTTTCTGCAGAAGAGGCACAGCTCCAGTTTTTTGCCCTGTCTCTTCGGCTGTGGGAGCAGAGGCCAACCGTTCGTGCTCTACTCCCTGGGATGCTGGGCAGCCGAGCATGGGTGCCAAAGAGGTTCCATTGTAATGGACTTTGAGTTGGGAAATCGAGGAGCGACAGCAATGCGGATGGCACCGTTGCAAAGCTGACTTTCTGCAGAAGAGGCACAGCTCAAGCTTTTTGCCCTGGCTCTTCGGTTGTGGGAGCAGAGGCCAACCGTTCTTGCTCTACTGCCTGGGATGCTGGGAAGCCGAGCACAGGTGACAGAGAGTTTCCATTGTAATGGACTTTGAGTTGGGAAATCGAGGAGCGACAGCAATGCGGATGGCACCGTTGCAAAGCTGACTTTCTGCAGTTGAGGCACAGCTCAAGCTTTTTGCCCTGGCTCTTCGGCTGTGGGAGCAGAGGCCAACCGTTCTTGCTCTACTGCCTGGGATACTGGGCAGCCCAGCACGGGTGCCAAAGAGGTCCCATTGTAATGGACTTTGAGTCGGGAAATCGAGGAGCGACAGCAATGCGGATGGCACCGTTGCAAAGCTGACTTTCTGCAGAAGAGGCACAGCTCAAGCTTTTTGCCCTGGCTCTTTGGCTGTAGGAGCAGAGGCCAACCGTTCGTGCTCTACTCCCTGGGATACTGGGCAGCCCAGCACGGGTGCCAAAGAGGTCCCATTGTAATGGACTTTGAGTTTTGAAATGGAGGAGCGACAGCAATACGGATGGCACCGTTGCAAAGCTGACTTTCTGCAGAAGAGGCACAGCTCAAGCTTTTTGCCCTGGCTCTTCGGCTGTGGGAGCAGAGGCCAACCGTTCGTGCTCTACTCCCTGGGATGCTGGGCAGCCCAGCACGGGTGCCAAAGAGGTTCCATTGTAATGGACTTTGAGTTGCGAAATGGAGGAGCGACAGCAATGCGGATGGCACCGTTGCAAAGCTGACTTTCTGCAGAAGAGGCACAGCTCAAGTTTTTTGCCCTGGCTCTTCGGCTGTGGCAGCAGAGGCCAACCGTTCGTGCTCTACTCCCTGGGATGCTGGGCAGCCGAGCACGGGTGCCAAAGAGGTTCCATTGTAATGGACTTTGAGTTGGGAAATGGAGGAGCGACAGCAATGCGGATGGCACCGTTGCAAAGGTGACTTTCTGCAGAAGAGGCACAGCTCAAGTTTTTTGCCCAGGCTCTTCGGCTGTGGGAGTAGAGGCCAACCGTTCGTGCTCTACTCCCTGGGATGCTGGGCAGCCCAGCACGGGTGCCAAAGAGGTTCCATTGTAATGGACTTTGAGTTGGGAAATCGAGGAGCGACAGCAAAGCGGATGGCACCGTTGCAAAGCTGACTTTCTGCAGAAGAGGCACAGCTCCAGTTTTTTGCCCTGGCTCTTCGGCTGTGGGAGCAGAGGCCAACCGTTCGTGCTCTACTCCCTGGGATGCTGGGCAGCCCAGCACGGGTGCCAAAGAGGTTCCATTGTAATGGACTTTGAGTTTTGAAATTGAGGAGCGACAGCAATGCGGATGGCAGCGTTGCAAAGCTGACTTTCTGCAGAAGAGGCACAGCTCAAGTTTTTTGCCCTGGCTCTTCGGCTGTGGGAGCAGAGGCCAATGGTTCATGCTCTACTCCCTGGGATGCTGGGCAGCCGAGCACGGGTGCCAAAGAGGTTCCATTGTAATGGACTTTGAGTTGGGAAATCGAGGAACCTCAGCAATGCGGATGGCACCGTTGTGAAGCTGACTTTCTGCAGAAGAGGCACAGCTCCAGTTTTTTGCCCTGGCTCTTCGGCTGTGACAGCAGAGGCCAACCGTTCGTGCTCTACTCCCTGGGATGCTGGGCAGCCGAGCATGGGTGCCAAAGAGGTTCCATTGTAATGGACTTTGAGTTGGGAAATGGAGGAGCGACAGCAATGCGGATGGCACCGTTGCAAAGCTGACTTTCTGCAGAAGAGGCACAGCTCAAGCTTTTTGCCCTGGCTCTTCGGCTGTGACAGCAGAGGCCAACCGTTCGTGCTCTACTCCCTGGGATGCTGGGCAGCCGAGCACGGGTGCCAAAGAGGTTCCATTGTAATGGACTTTGAGTTGGGAAATGGAGGAGCGACAGCAATGTGGATGGCACCGTTGCAAAGGTGACTTTCTGCAGAAGAGGCACAGCTCAAGTTTTTTGCCCTGGCTCTTCGGCTGTGGGAGCAGAGGCCAACCGTTCTTGCTCTACTCCCTGGGATGCTGGGCAGCCCAGCACGGGTGCCAAAGAGGTTCCATTGTAATGGACTTTGAGTTTTGAAATCGAGGAACCTCAGCAATGCGGATGGCACCGTTGCGAAGCTGACTTTCTGCAGAAGAGGCACAGCTCAGGCTTTTTGCCCTGGCTCTTCGGCTGTGGGAGCAGAGGCCAGCCGTTCTTGCTCTACTGCCTGGGATGCTGGGCAGCCGAGCACGGGTGCCAAAGAGGTTCCATTGTAATGGACTTTGAGTTGGGAAATGGAGGAGCAACAGCAATGCGGATGGCACCGTTGCAAAGCTGACTTTCTGCAGAAGAGGCACAGCTCAAGCTTTTTGCCCTGGCTCTTCGGCTGTGAGAGCAGAGGCCAACCGTTCGTGCTCTACTCCCTGGGATGCTGGGCAGCCGAGCACAGGTGCCAGAGAGTTTCCATTGTAATGGACTTTGAGTTGGGAAATCGAGGAGCGACAGCAATGCGGATGGCACCGTTGCAAAGCTGACTTTCTGCAGAAGAGGCACAGCTCAATTTTTTGCCCTGGCTCTTCGGCTTTGGGAGCAGAGGCCAATCGTTCTTGCTCTACTCCCTGGGATACTGGGCAGCCGAGCACGGGTGCCAAAGAGGTCCCATTGTAATGGACTTTGAGTTGGGAAATCGAGGAGCGACAGCAATGCGGATGGCACCGTTGCAAAGCTGACTTTCTGCAGAAGAGGCACAGCTCAAGCTTTTTGCCCTGGCTCTTCGGCTGTGGGAGCAGAGGCCAACCGTTCATGCTGTACTCCCTGGGATACTGGGCAGCCCATCACGGGTGCCAAAGAGGTCCCATTGTAATGGACTTTGAGTTGGGAAATGGACGAGCGACAGCAATGAGGATGGCACCGTTCCAAAGCTGACTTTCTGCAGAAGAGGCACAGCTCAAATTTTTTGCCCTGGCTCTTCGGCTGTGGGAGCAGAGGCCAACCGTTCGTACTCTACTACCTGGGATGCTGGGCAGCCCAGCACGGGTGCCAAAGAGGTTCCATTGTAATGGACTTTGAGTTTTGAAATCGAGGAGCGACAGCAATGCGGATGGCACCGTTGCAAAGCTGACTTTCTGCAGAAGAGGCACAGCTCAAGCTTTTTGCCCTGGCTCTTCGGCTGTGGGAGCAGAGGCCAACCGTTCGTGCTCTACTGCCTGGGATGCTGGGCAGCCGAGCACGGGTGCCAAAGAGGTTCCATTGTAATGGACTTTGAGTTGGGAAATCGAGGAACCTCAGCAATGCGGATGGCACCGTTGCAAAGCTGAGTTTCTGCAGAAGAGGCACAGCTCCAATTTTTTTGCCCTGGCTCTTCGGCTGTGGGAGCAGAGGCCAACCGTTCATGCTGTACTCCCTGGGATGCTGGGCAGCCCAGCACGGGTGCCAGAGACGTTCCATTGTAATGGACTTTGAGTTGGGAAATCGAGGAACCTCAGCAATGAGGATGGCACCGTTGCAAAGCTGACTTTCTGCAGAAGAGGCACAGCTCAAGTTTTTTGCCCTGGCTCTTCGGCTGTGGGAGCAGAGGCCAACCGTTCGTGCTCTACTCCCTGGGATGCTGGGCAGCCCAGCACGGGTGCCAAAGAGGTTCCATTTTAATGGACTTTTAATTGGGAAATGGAGGAGCGACAGCAATGCGGATGGCACCGTTGCAAAGCTGACTTTCTGCAGAAGAGGCACAGCTCAAGCTTTTTGCCCTGGCTCTTCGGCTGTGGGAGTAGAGGCCAACCGTTCGTGCTCTACTCCCTGGGATGCTGGGCAGCCCAGCACGGGTGCCAAAGAGGTTCCATTGTAATGGACTTTGAGTTTTGAAATCGAGGAGCAACAGCAATGCGGATGGCACCGTTGCAAAGCTGACTTTCTGCAGAAGAGGCACAGCTCCAGTTTTTTGCCCTGGCTCTTAGGCTGTAGGAGCAGAGGCCAACCGTTCGTGCTCTACTCCCTGGGATGCTGGGCAGCCCAGCACGGGTGCCAAAGAGGTTCCATTGTAATGGACTTTGAGTTGGGAAATTGAGGAACCTCAGCAATGCGGATGGCACTGTTGCAAAGCTGAGTTTCTGCAGAAGAGGCACAGCTCAAGTTTTTTGCCCTGGCTCTTCGGCTGTGGGAGCAGAGGCCAACCGTTCGTGCTCTACTACCTGGGATGCTGGGCAGCCCAGCACGGGTGCCAAAGAGGTTCCATTGTAATGGACTTTGAACTGGGAAATGGAGGAGCGACAACAAAGCGGATGGCACCGTTGCAAAGCTGACTTTCTGCAGAAGAGGCACAGCTCAAATTTTTTGCCCTGGCTCTTCGGCTGTGGGAGCAGAGGCCAACTGTTCGTGCTCTACTCCCTGGGATGCTGGGCAGCCCAGCACGGGTGCCAAAGAGGTTCCATTGTAATGGACTTCGAGTTGGGAAATGGAAGAGCGACAGGAAAGCGGATGGCACCGTTGCAAAGCTGACTTTCTGCAGAAGAGGCACAGCTCAAGTTTTTTGCCCTGGCTCTTCGGCTGTGGGAGTAGAGGCCAACCGTTCGTGCTCTACTCCCTGGGATGCTGGGCAGCCCAGCACGGGTGCCAAAGAGGTTCCATTGTAATGGACTTTGAGTTTTGAAATCGAGGAGCAACAGCAATGCGGATGGCACCGTTGCAAAGCTGACTTTCTGCAGAAGAGGCACAGCTCAAGCTTTTTGCCCTGGCTCTTCGGCTGTGAGAGCAGAGGCCAACCGTTCGTGCTCTACTCCCTGGGATGCTGGGCAGCCGAGCACAGGTGCCAGAGAGTTTCCATTGTAATGGACTTTGAGTTGGGAAATCGAGGAGCGACAGCAATGCGGATGGCACCGTTGCAAAGCTGACTTTCTGCAGAAGAGGCACAGCTCAATTTTTTGCCCTGGCTCTTCGGCTTTGGGAGCAGAGGCCAACCGTTCTTGCTCTACTCCCTGGGATACTGGGCAGCCGAGCACGGGTGCCAAAGAGGTCCCATTGTAATGGACTTTGAGTTGGGAAATCGAGGAGCGACAGCAATGCGGATGGCACCGTTGCAAAGCTGACTTTCTGCAGAAGAGGCACAGCTCAAGCTTTTTGCCCTGGCTCTTCGGCTGTGGGAGCAGAGGCCAACCGTTCATGCTGTACTCCCTGGGATACTGGGCAGCCCATCACGGGTGCCAAAGAGGTCCCATTGTAATGGACTTTGAGTTGGGAAATGGACGAGCGACAGCAATGAGGATGGCACCGTTCCAAAGCTGACTTTCTGCAGAAGAGGCACAGCTCAAATTTTTTGCCCTGGCTCTTCGGCTGTGGGAGCAGAGGCCAACCGTTCGTACTCTACTACCTGGGATGCTGGGCAGCCCAGCACGGGTGCCAAAGAGGTTCCATTGTAATGGACTTTGAGTTTTGAAATCGAGGAGCGACAGCAATGCGGATGGCACCGTTGCAAAGCTGACTTTCTGCAGAAGAGGCACAGCTCAAGCGTTTTGCCCTGGCTCTTCGGCTGTGGGAGCAGAGGCCAACCGTTCGTGCTCTACTGCCTGGGATGCTGGGCAGCCGAGCACGGGTGCCAAAGAGGTTCCATTGTAATGGACTTTGAGTTGGGAAATCGAGGAACCTCAGCAATGCGGATGGCACCGTTGCAAAGCTGAGTTTCTGCAGAAGAGGCACAGCTCCAATTTTTTTGCCCTGGCTCTTCGGCTGTGGGAGCAGAGGCCAACCGTTCATGCTGTACTCCCTGGGATGCTGGGCAGCCCAGCACGGGTGCCAGAGACGTTCCATTGTAATGGACTTTGAGTTGGGAAATCGAGGAACCTCAGCAATGAGGATGGCACCGTTGCAAAGCTGACTTTCTGCAGAAGAGGCACAGCTCAAGTTTTTTGCCCTGGCTCTTCGGCTGTGGGAGCAGAGGCCAACCGTTCGTGCTCTACTCCCTGGGATGCTGGGCAGCCCAGCACGGGTGCCAAAGAGGTTCCATTTTAATGGACTTTTAATTGGGAAATGGAGGAGCGACAGCAATGCGGATGGCACCGTTGCAAAGCTGACTTTCTGCAGAAGAGGCACAGCTCAAGCTTTTTGCCCTGGCTCTTCGGCTGTGGGAGTAGAGGCCAACCGTTCGTGCTCTACTCCCTGGGATGCTGGGCAGCCCAGCACGGGTGCCAAAGAGGTTCCATTGTAATGGACTTTGAGTTTTGAAATCGAGGAGCAACAGCAATGCGGATGGCACCGTTGCAAAGCTGACTTTCTGCAGAAGAGGCACAGCTCCAGTTTTTTGCCCTGGCTCTTAGGCTGTAGGAGCAGAGGCCAACCGTTCGTGCTCTACTCCCTGGGATGCTGGGCAGCCCAGCACGGGTGCCAAAGAGGTTCCATTGTAATGGACTTTGAGTTGGGAAATTGAGGAACCTCAGCAATGCGGATGGCACTGTTGCAAAGCTGAGTTTCTGCAGAAGAGGCACAGCTCAAGTTTTTTGCCCTGGCTCTTCGGCTGTGGGAGCAGAGGCCAACCGTTCGTGCTCTACTCCCTGGGATGCTGGGCAGCCCAGCACGGGTGCCAAAGAGGTTCCATTGTAATGGACTTTGAACTGGGAAATGGAGGAGCGACAACAAAGCGGATGGCACCGTTGCAAAGCTGACTTTCTGCAGAAGAGGCACAGCTCAAATTTTTTGCCCTGGCTCTTCGGCTGTGGGAGCAGAGGCCAACTGTTCGTGCTCTACTCCCTGGGATGCTGGGCAGCCGGGCACGGGTGCCAAAGAGGTTCCATTGTAATGGACTTCGAGTTGGGAAATGGAAGAGCGACAGGAAAGCGGATGGCACCGTTGCAAAGCTGACTTTCTGCAGAAGAGGCACAGCTCAAGTTTTTTGCCCTGGCTCTTCGGCTGTGGGAGCAGAGGCCAACCGTTCGTGCTCTACTCCCTGGGATGCTGGGCAGCCGGGCACGGGTGCCATAGAGGTTCCATTGTAATGGACTTTGAGTTGGGAAATGGAGGAGCGACAGCAATGCGGATGGCACCGTTGCAAAGCTGACTTTCTGCAGAAGAGGCACAGCTCAAGCTTTTTGCCCTGGCTCTTCGGCTGTGGGAGCAGAGGCCAGCCGTTCGTGCTCTACTCCCTTGGATGCTGGGCTGCCCAGCATGGGTGCCAAAGAGGTTCCATTGTAATGGACTTTGAGTTGGGAAATCGAGGAACCTCAGCAATGCGGATGGCACCGTTGCAAAGCTGACTTTCTGCAGAAGAGGCACAGCTCAAGCTTTTTGCCCTGGCTCTTCGGCTGTGGGAGCAGAGGCTAACCGTTCGTGCTCTACTCCCTGGGATGCTGGGCAGCCCAGCACGGGTGCCAAAGAGGTTCCATTGTAATGGACTTTGAGTTGGGAAATGGAGGAGCGACAGCAATGCGGATGGCACCGTTGCAAAGCTGACTTTCTGCAGAAGAGGCACAGCTCAAGTTTTTTGCCCTGGCTCTTTGGCTGTGGGAGCAGAGGCCAACCGTTCGTGCTCTACTCCCTGGGATGCTGGGCAGCCCAGCACGTGTGCCAAAGAGGTTCCATTGTAATGGACTTTTAATTGGGAAATCGAGGAGCGAAAGCAATGCGGATGGCACCGTTGCAAAGCTGACTTTCTGCAGAAGAGGCACAGCTCAAGCTTTTTGCCCTGGCTCTTCGGCTGTGGGAGCAGAGGCCAGCCGTTCGTGCTCTACTCCCTGGGATGCTGGGCAGCCCAGCACGGGTGCCAAAGAGGTTCCATTGTAATGGACTTTGAGTTGCGAAATGGAGGAGCGACAGCAATGCGGATGGCACCGTTGCAAAGCTGACTTTCTGCAGAAGAGGCACAGCTCAAGTTTTTTGCCCTGGCTCTTCGGCTGTGGCAGCAGAGGCCAACCGTTCGTGCTCTACTCCCTGGGATGCTGGGCAGCCCAGCACGGGTGCCAAAGATGTTCCATTGTAATGGACTTTGAGTTTTGAAATGGAGGAGCGACAGCAATGCGGATGGCACCGTTGCAAAGGTGACTTTCTGCAGAAGAGGCACAGCTCCAGCTTTTTGCCCTGGCTCTTCGGCTGTGGGAGCAGAGGCCAACCGTTCTTGCTCTACTGCCTGGGATGCTGGGCAGCCGAGCACGGGTGCCAAAGAGGTTCCATTGTAATGGACTTTGAGTTGGGAAATCGAGGAGCGACAGCAATGCGGATGGCACCGTTGCAAAGCTGACTTTCTGCAGAAGAGGCACAGCTCAAGTTTTTTGCCCAGGCTCTTCGGCTGTGGGAGTAGAGGCCAACCGTTCGTGCTCTACTCGCTGGGATGGTGGGCAGCCGAGCACGGGTGCCAAAGAGGTTCCATTGTAATGGACTTTGAGTTTTGAAATTGAGGAGCGACAGCAATGCGGATGGCAGCGTTGCAAAGCTGACTTTCTGCAGAAGAGGCACAGCTCAAGTTTTTTGCCCTGGCTCTTCGGCTGTGGGAGCAGAGGCCAATGGTTCATGCTCTACTCCCTGGGATGCTGGACAGCCCAGCACGGGTGCCAAAGAGGTTCCATTGTAATGGACTTTGAGTTTTGAAATCGAGGAACCTCAGCAATGCGGATGGCACCGTTGCGAAGCTGACTTTCTGCAGAAGAGGCACAGCTCAGGCTTTTTGCCCTGGCTCTTCGGCTGTGGGAGCAGAGGCCAGCCGTTCTTGCTCTACTGCCTGGGATGCTGGGCAGCCCAGCACGGGTGCCAAAGAGGTTCCATTGTAATGGACTTTGAGTTGGGAAATGGAGGAGCAACAGCAATGCGGATGGCACCGTTGCAAAGCTGACTTTCTGCAGAAGAGGCACAGCTCAAGCTTTTTGCCCTGGCTCTTCGGCTGTGAGAGCAGAGGCCAACCGTTCGTGCTCTACTCCCTGGGATGCTGGGCAGCCGAGCACAGGTGCCAGAGAGTTTCCATTGTAATGGACTTTGAGTTGGGAAATCGAGGAGCGACAGCAATGCGGATGGCACCGTTGCAAAGCTGACTTTCTGCAGTTGAGGCACAGCTCAAGCTTTTTGCCCTGGCTCTTCGGCTGTGGGAGTAGAGGCCAATGGTTCATGCTCTACTCCCTGGAATGCTGGGCAGCCCAGCACGGGTGCCAAAGAGGTTCCATTGTAATGGACTTTGAGTTGGGAAATCGAGGAACCTCAGCAATGCGGATGGCACCGTTGTGAAGCTGACTTTCTGCAGAAGAGGCACAGCTCCAGTTTTTTGCCCTGTCTCTTCGGCTGTGGGAGCAGAGGCCAACCGTTCGTGCTCTACTCCCTGGGATGCTGGGCAGCCCAGCACGTGTGCCAAAGAGGTTCCATTGTAATGGACTTTTAATTGGGAAATCGAGGAGCGAAAGCAATGCGGATGGCACCGTTGCAAAGCTGACTTTCTGCAGAAGAGGCACAGCTCAAGTTTTTTGCCCTGGCTCTTCGGCTGTGGGAGCAGAGGCCAACCGTTCGTGCTCTACTCCCTGGGATGCTGGGCAGCCCAGCACGGGTGCCAAAGAGGTTCCATTGTAATGGACTTTGAGTTGCGAAATGGAGGAGCGACAGCAATGCGGATGACACCGTTGCAAAGCTGACTTTCTGCAGAAGAGGCACAGCTCAAGTTTTTTGCCCTGGCTCTTCGGCTGTGGCAGCAGAGGCCAACCGTTCGTGCTCTACTCCCTGGGATGCTGGGCAGCCCAGCACGGGTGCCAAAGATGTTCCATTGTAATGGACTTTGAGTTTTGAAATGGAGGAGCGACAGCAATGCGGATGGCACCGTTGCAAAGGTGACTTTCTGCAGAAGAGGCACAGCTCCAGCTTTTTGCCCTGGCTCTTCGGCTGTGGGAGCAGAGGCCAACCGTTCTTGCTCTACTGCCTGGGATGCTGGGCAGCCGAGCACGGGTGCCAAAGAGGTTCCATTGTAATGGACTTTGAGTTGGGAAATCGAGGAGCGACAGCAATGCGGATGGCACCGTTGCAAAGCTGACTTTCTGCAGAAGAGGCACAGCTCAAGTTTTTTGCCCAGGCTCTTCGGCTGTGGGAGTAGAGGCCAACCGTTCGTGCTCTACTCGCTGGGATGGTGGGCAGCCGAGCACGGGTGCCAAAGAGGTTCCATTGTAATGGACTTTGAGTTTTGAAATTGAGGAGCGACAGCAATGCGGATGGCAGCGTTGCAAAGCTGACTTTCTGCAGAAGAGGCACAGCTCAAGTTTTTTGCCCTGGCTCTTCGGCTGTGGGAGCAGAGGCCAATGGTTCATGCTCTACTCCCTGGGATGCTGGACAGCCCAGCACGGGTGCCAAAGAGGTTCCATTGTAATGGACTTTGAGTTTTGAAATCGAGGAACCTCAGCAATGCGGATGGCACCGTTGCGAAGCTGACTTTCTGCAGAAGAGGCACAGCTCAGGCTTTTTGCCCTGGCTCTTCGGCTGTGGGAGCAGAGGTCAGCCGTTCTTGCTCTACTGCCTGGGATGCTGGGCAGCCCAGCACGGGTGCCAAGGAGGTTCCATTGTAATGGACTTTGAGTTGGGAAATGGAGGAGCAACAGCAATGCGGATGGCACCGTTGCAAAGCTGACTTTCTGCAGAAGAGGCACAGCTCAAGCTTTTTGCCCTGGCTCTTCGGCTGTGAGAGCAGAGGCCAACCGTTCGTGCTCTACTCCCTGGGATGCTGGGCAGCCGAGCACAGGTGCCAGAGAGTTTCCATTGTAATGGACTTTGAGTTGGGAAATCGAGGAGCGACAGCAATGCGGATGGCACCGTTGCAAAGCTGACTTTCTGCAGTTGAGGCACAGCTCAAGCTTTTTGCCCTGGCTCTTCGGCTGTGGGAGTAGAGGCCAATGGTTCATGCTCTACTCCCTGGAATGCTGGGCAGCCCAGCACGGGTGCCAAAGAGGTTCCATTGTAATGGACTTTGAGTTGCGAAATGGAGGAGCGACAGCAATGCGGATGGCACCGTTGCAAAGCTGACTTTCTGCAGAAGAGGCACAGCTCAAGTTTTTTGCCCTGGCTCTTCGGCTGTGGCAGCAGAGGCCAACCGTTCGTGCTCTACTCCCTGGGATGCTGGGCAGCCCAGCACGGGTGCCAAAGATGTTCCATTGTAATGGACTTTGAGTTTTGAAATGGAGGAGCGACAGCAATGCGGATGGCACCGTTGCAAAGGTGACTTTCTGCAGAAGAGGCACAGCTCCAGCTTTTTGCCCTGGCTCTTCGGCTGTGGGAGCAGAGGCCAACCGTTCTTGCTCTACTGCCTGGGATGCTGGGCAGCCGAGCACGGGTGCCAAAGAGGTTCCATTGTAATGGACTTTGAGTTGGGAAATCGAGGAGCGACAGCAATGCGGATGGCACCGTTGCAAAGCTGACTTTCTGCAGAAGACGCACAGCTCCAGTTTTTTGCCCAGGCTCTTCGGCTGTGGGAGTAGAGGCCAACCGTTCGTGCTCTACTCCCTGGGATGCTGGGCAGCCCAGCACGGGTGCCAAAGAGGTTCCATTGTAATGGACTTTGAGTTGGGAAATCGAGGAGCGACAGCAAAGCGGATGGCACCGTTGCAAAGCTGACTTTCTGCAGAAGAGGCACAGCTCCAGTTTTTTGCCCTGGCTCTTCGGCTGTGGGAGCAGAGGCCAACCGTTCGTGCTCTACTCGCTGGGATGGTGGGCAGCCGAGCACGGGTGCCAAAGAGGTTCCATTGTAATGGACTTTGAGTTTTGAAATTGAGGAGCGACAGCAATGCGGATGGCAGCGTTGCAAAGCTGACTTTCTGCAGAAGAGGCACAGCTCAAGTTTTTTGCCCTGGCTCTTCGGCTGTGGGAGCAGAGGCCAATGGTTCATGCTCTACTCCCTGGGATGCTGGGCAGCCGAGCACGGGTGCCAAAGAGGTTCCATTGTAATGGACTTTGAGTTGGGAAATCGAGGAACCTCAGCAATGCGGATGGCACCGTTGTGAAGCTGACTTTCTGCAGAAGAGGCACAGCTCCAGTTTTTTGCCCTGGCTCTTCGGCTGTGACAGCAGAGGCCAACCGTTCGTGCTCTACTCCCTGGGATGCTGGGCAGCCGAGCATGGGTGCCAAAGAGGTTCCATTGTAATGGACTTTGAGTTGGGAAATGGAGGAGCGACAGCAATGCGGATGGCACCGTTGCAAAGCTGACTTTCTGCAGAAGAGGCACAGCTCAAGCTTTTTGCCCTGGCTCTTCGGCTGTGGGAGCAGAGGCCAACCGTTCGTGCTCTACTCCCTGGGATGCTGGGCAGCCGAGCACGGGTGCCAAAGAGGTTCCATTGTAATGGACTTTGAGTTGGGAAATGGAGGAGCGACAGCAATGTGGATGGCACCGTTGCAAAGGTGACTTTCTGCAGAAGAGGCACAGCTCAAGTTTTTTGCCCTGGCTCTTCGGCTGTGGGAGCAGAGGCCAACCGTTCTTGCTCTACTCCCTGGGATGCTGGGCAGCCCAGCACGGGTGCCAAAGAGGTTCCATTGTAATGGACTTTGAGTTTTGAAATCGAGGAACCTCAGCAATGCGGATGGCACCGTTGCGAAGCTGACTTTCTGCAGAAGAGGCACAGCTCAGGCTTTTTGCCCTGGCTCTTCGGCTGTGGGAGCAGAGGCCAGCCGTTCTTGCTCTACTGCCTGGGATGCTGGGCAGCCGAGCACGGGTGCCAAAGAGGTTCCATTGTAATGGACTTTGAGTTGGGAAATGGAGGAGCAACAGCAATGCGGATGGCACCGTTGCAAAGCTGACTTTCTGCAGAAGAGGCACAGCTCAAGCTTTTTGCCCTGGCTCTTCGGCTGTGAGAGCAGAGGCCAACCGTTCGTGCTCTACTCCCTGGGATGCTGGGCAGCCGAGCACAGGTGCCAGAGAGTTTCCATTGTAATGGACTTTGAGTTGGGAAATCGAGGAGCGACAGCAATGCGGATGGCACCGTTGCAAAGCTGACTTTCTGCAGAAGAGGCACAGCTCAATTTTTTGCCCTGGCTCTTCGGCTTTGGGAGCAGAGGCCAACCGTTCTTGCTCTACTCCCTGGGATACTGGGCAGCCGAGCACGGGTGCCAAAGAGGTCCCATTGTAATGGACTTTGAGTTGGGAAATCGAGGAGCGACAGCAATGCGGATGGCACCGTTGCAAAGCTGACTTTCTGCAGAAGAGGCACAGCTCAAGCTTTTTGCCCTGGCTCTTCGGCTGTGGGAGCAGAGGCCAACCGTTCATGCTGTACTCCCTGGGATACTGGGCAGCCCATCACGGGTGCCAAAGAGGTCCCATTGTAATGGACTTTGAGTTGGGAAATGGACGAGCGACAGCAATGAGGATGGCACCGTTCCAAAGCTGACTTTCTGCAGAAGAGGCACAGCTCAAATTTTTTGCCCTGGCTCTTCGGCTGTGGGAGCAGAGGCCAACCGTTCGTACTCTACTACCTGGGATGCTGGGCAGCCCAGCACGGGTGCCAAAGAGGTTCCATTGTAATGGACTTTGAGTTTTGAAATCGAGGAGCGACAGCAATGCGGATGGCACCGTTGCAAAGCTGACTTTCTGCAGAAGAGGCACAGCTCAAGCTTTTTGCCCTGGCTCTTCGGCTGTGGGAGTAGAGGCCAATGGTTCATGCTCTACTCCCTGGAATGCTGGGCAGCCCAGCACGGGTGCCAAAGAGGTTCCATTGTAATGGACTTTGAGTTGGGAAATCGAGGAACCTCAGCAATGCGGATGGCACCGTTGTGAAGCTGACTTTCTGCAGAAGAGGCACAGCTCCAGTTTTTTGCCCTGGCTCTTCGGCTGTGACAGCAGAGGCCAACCGTTCGTGCTCTACTCCCTGGGATGCTGGGCAGCCGAGCATGGGTGCCAAAGAGGTTCCATTGTAATGGACTTTGAGTTGGGAAATCGAGGAGCGACAGCAATGCGGATGGCACCGTTGCAAAGCTGACTTTCTGCAGAAGAGGCACAGCTCAAGCTTTTTGCCCTGGCTCTTCGGCTGTGGGAGCAGAGGCCAACCGTTCGTGCTCTACTGCCTGGGATGCTGGGAAGCCGAGCACAGGTGACAGAGAGTTTCCATTGTAATGGACTTTGAGTTGGGAAATCGAGGAGCGACAGCAATGCGGATGGCACCGTTGCAAAGCTGACTTTCTGCAGTTGAGGCACAGCTCAAGCTTTTTGCCCTGGCTCTTCGGCTGTGGGAGCAGAGGCCAACCGTTCTTGCTCTACTGCCTGGGATACTGGGCAGCCCAGCACGGGTGCCAAAGAGGTCCCATTGTAATGGACTTTGAGTCGGGAAATCGAGGAGCGACAGCAATGCGGATGGCACCGTTGCAAAGCTGACTTTCTGCAGAAGAGGCACAGCTCAAGCTTTTTGCCCTGGCTCTTTGGCTGTAGGAGCAGAGGCCAACCGTTCGTGCTCTACTCCCTGGGATACTGGGCAGCCCAGCACGGGTGCCAAAGAGGTCCCATTGTAATGGACTTTGAGTTTTGAAATGGAGGAGCGACAGCAATACGGATGGCACCGTTGCAAAGCTGACTTTCTGCAGAAGAGGCACAGCTCAAGCTTTTTGCCCTGGCTCTTCGGCTGTGGGAGCAGAGGCCAACCGTTCGTGCTCTACTCCCTGGGATGCTGGGCAGCCCAGCACGGGTGCCAAAGAGGTCCCATTGTAATGGACTTTGAGTTGCGAAATGGAGGAGCGACAGCAATGCGGATGGCACCGTTGCAAAGCTGACTTTCTGCAGAAGAGGCACAGCTCAAGTTTTTTGCCCTGGCTCTTCGGCTGTGGCAGCAGAGGCCAACCGTTCGTGCTCTACTCCCTGGGATGCTGGGCAGCCCAGCACGGGTGCCAAAGATGTTCCATTGTAATGGACTTTGAGTTTTGAAATGGAGGAGCGACAGCAATGCGGATGGCACCGTTGCAAAGGTGACTTTCTGCAGAAGAGGCACAGCTCCAGCTTTTTGCCCTGGCTCTTCGGCTGTGGGAGCAGAGGCCAACCGTTCTTGCTCTACTGCCTGGGATGCTGGGCAGCCGAGCACGGGTGCCAAAGAGGTTCCATTGTAATGGACTTTGAGTTGGGAAATCGAGGAGCGACAGCAATGCGGATGGCACCGTTGCAAAGCTGACTTTCTGCAGAAGACGCACAGCTCCAGTTTTTTGCCCAGGCTCTTCGGCTGTGGGAGTAGAGGCCAACCGTTCGTGCTCTACTCCCTGGGATGCTGGGCAGCCCAGCACGGGTGCCAAAGAGGTTCCATTGTAATGGACTTTGAGTTGGGAAATCGAGGAGCGACAGCAAAGCGGATGGCACCGTTGCAAAGCTGACTTTCTGCAGAAGAGGCACAGCTCCAGTTTTTTGCCCTGGCTCTTCGGCTGTGGGAGCAGAGGCCAACCGTTCGTGCTCTACTCGCTGGGATGGTGGGCAGCCGAGCACGGGTGCCAAAGAGGTTCCATTGTAATGGACTTTGAGTTTTGAAATTGAGGAGCGACAGCAATGCGGATGGCAGCGTTGCAAAGCTGACTTTCTGCAGAAGAGGCACAGCTCAAGTTTTTTGCCCTGGCTCTTCGGCTGTGGGAGCAGAGGCCAATGGTTCATGCTCTACTCCCTGGGATGCTGGGCAGCCGAGCACGGGTGCCAAAGAGGTTCCATTGTAATGGACTTTGAGTTGGGAAATCGAGGAACCTCAGCAATGCGGATGGCACCGTTGTGAAGCTGACTTTCTGCAGAAGAGGCACAGCTCAAGTTTTTTGCCCTGGCTCTTCGGCTGTGGGAGCAGAGGCCAACCGTTCGTGCTCTACTCCCTGGGATGCTGGGCAGCCGAGCATGGGTGCCAAAGAGGTTCCATTGTAATGGACTTTGAGTTGGGAAATGGAGGAGCGACAGCAATGCGGATGGCACCGTTGCAAAGCTGACTTTCTGCAGAAGAGGCACAGCTCAAGCTTTTTGCCCTGGCTCTTCGGCTGTGGGAGCAGAGGCTAACCGTTCGTGCTCTACTCCCTGGGATGCTGGGCAGCCGAGCACGGGTGCCAAAGAGGTTCCATTGTAATGGACTTTGAGTTGGGAAATGGAGGAGCGACAGCAATGTGGATGGCACCGTTGCAAAGCTGACTTTCTGCAGAAGAGGCACAGCTCAAGTTTTTTGCCCTGGCTCTTCGGCTGTGGGAGCAGAGGCCAACCGTTCTTGCTCTACTCCCTGGGATGCTGGGCAGCCCAGCACGGGTGCCAAAGAGGTTCCATTGTAATGGACTTTGAGTTTTGAAATCGAGGAACCTCAGCAATGCGGATGGCACCGTTGCGAAGCTGACTTTCTGCAGAAGAGGCACAGCTCAGGCTTTTTGCCCTGGCTCTTCGGCTGTGGGAGCAGAGGCCAGCCGTTCTTGCTCTACTGCCTGGGATGCTGGGCAGCCGAGCACGGGTGCCAAAGAGGTTCCATTGTAATGGACTTTGAGTTGGGAAATGGAGGAGCAACAGCAATGCGGATGGCACCGTTGCAAAGCTGACTTTCTGCAGAAGAGGCACAGCTCAAGCTTTTTGCCCTGGCTCTTCGGCTGTGAGAGCAGAGGCCAACCGTTCGTGCTCTACTCCCTGGGATGCTGGGCAGCCGAGCACAGGTGCCAGAGAGTTTCCATTGTAATGGACTTTGAGTTGGGAAATCGAGGAGCGACAGCAATGCGGATGGCACCGTTGCAAAGCTGACTTTCTGCAGAAGAGGCACAGCTCAATTTTTTGCCCTGGCTCTTCGGCTTTGGGAGCAGAGGCCAACCGTTCTTGCTCTACTCCCTGGGATACTGGGCAGCCGAGCACGGGTGCCAAAGAGGTCCCATTGTAATGGACTTTGAGTTGGGAAATCGAGGAGCGACAGCAATGCGGATGGCACCGTTGCAAAGCTGACTTTCTGCAGAAGAGGCACAGCTCAAGCTTTTTGCCCTGGCTCTTCGGCTGTGGGAGTAGAGGCCAATGGTTCATGCTCTACTCCCTGGAATGCTGGGCAGCCCAGCACGGGTGCCAAAGAGGTTCCATTGTAATGGACTTTGAGTTGGGAAATCGAGGAACCTCAGCAATGCGGATGGCACCGTTGTGAAGCTGACTTTCTGCAGAAGAGGCACAGCTCCAGTTTTTTGCCCTGGCTCTTCGGCTGTGACAGCAGAGGCCAACCGTTCGTGCTCTACTCCCTGGGATGCTGGGCAGCCGAGCATGGGTGCCAAAGAGGTTCCATTGTAATGGACTTTGAGTTGGGAAATCGAGGAGCGACAGCAATGCGGATGGCACCGTTGCAAAGCTGACTTTCTGCAGAAGAGGCACAGCTCAAGCTTTTTGCCCTGGCTCTTCGGCTGTGGGAGCAGAGGCCAACCGTTCGTGCTCTACTGCCTGGGATGCTGGGAAGCCGAGCACAGGTGACAGAGAGTTTCCATTGTAATGGACTTTGAGTTGGGAAATCGAGGAGCGACAGCAATGCGGATGGCACCGTTGCAAAGCTGACTTTCTGCAGTTGAGGCACAGCTCAAGCTTTTTGCCCTGGCTCTTCGGCTGTGGGAGCAGAGGCCAACCGTTCTTGCTCTACTGCCTGGGATACTGGGCAGCCCAGCACGGGTGCCAAAGAGGTCCCATTGTAATGGACTTTGAGTCGGGAAATCGAGGAGCGACAGCAATGCGGATGGCACCGTTGCAAAGCTGACTTTCTGCAGAAGAGGCACAGCTCAAGCTTTTTGCCCTGGCTCTTTGGCTGTAGGAGCAGAGGCCAACCGTTCGTGCTCTACTCCCTGGGATACTGGGCAGCCCAGCACGGGTGCCAAAGAGGTCCCATTGTAATGGACTTTGAGTTTTGAAATGGAGGAGCGACAGCAATACGGATGGCACCGTTGCAAAGCTGACTTTCTGCAGAAGAGGCACAGCTCAAGCTTTTTGCCCTGGCTCTTCGGCTGTGGGAGCAGAGGCCAACCGTTCGTGCTCTACTCCCTGGGATGCTGGGCAGCCCAGCACGGGTGCCAAAGAGGTTCCATTGTAATGGACTTTGAGTTGCGAAATGGAGGAGCGACAGCAATGCGGATGGCACCGTTGCAAAGCTGACTTTCTGCAGAAGAGGCACAGCTCAAGTTTTTTGCCCTGGCTCTTCGGCTGTGGCAGCAGAGGCCAACCGTTCGTGCTCTACTCCCTGGGATGCTGGGCAGCCCAGCACGGGTGCCAAAGATGTTCCATTGTAATGGACTTTGAGTTTTGAAATGGAGGAGCGACAGCAATGCGGATGGCACCGTTGCAAAGGTGACTTTCTGCAGAAGAGGCACAGCTCCAGCTTTTTGCCCTGGCTCTTCGGCTGTGGGAGCAGAGGCCAACCGTTCTTGCTCTACTGCCTGGGATGCTGGGCAGCCGAGCACGGGTGCCAAAGAGGTTCCATTGTAATGGACTTTGAGTTGGGAAATCGAGGAGCGACAGCAATGCGGATGGCACCGTTGCAAAGCTGACTTTCTGCAGAAGACGCACAGCTCCAGTTTTTTGCCCAGGCTCTTCGGCTGTGGGAGTAGAGGCCAACCGTTCGTGCTCTACTCCCTGGGATGCTGGGCAGCCCAGCACGGGTGCCAAAGAGGTTCCATTGTAATGGACTTTGAGTTGGGAAATCGAGGAGCGACAGCAAAGCGGATGGCACCGTTGCAAAGCTGACTTTCTGCAGAAGAGGCACAGCTCCAGTTTTTTGCCCTGGCTCTTCGGCTGTGGGAGCAGAGGCCAACCGTTCTTGCTCTACTCGCTGGGATGGTGGGCAGCCGAGCACGGGTGCCAAAGAGGTTCCATTGTAATGGACTTTGAGTTTTGAAATTGAGGAGCGACAGCAATGCGGATGGCAGCGTTGCAAAGCTGACTTTCTGCAGAAGAGGCACAGCTCAAGTTTTTTGCCCTGGCTCTTCGGCTGTGGGAGCAGAGGCCAATGGTTCATGCTCTACTCCCTGGGATGCTGGGCAGCCGAGCACGGGTGCCAAAGAGGTTCCATTGTAATGGACTTTGAGTTGGGAAATCGAGGAACCTCAGCAATGCGGATGGCACCGTTGTGAAGCTGACTTTCTGCAGAAGAGGCACAGCTCAAGTTTTTTGCCCTGGCTCTTCGGCTGTGGGAGCAGAGGCCAACCGTTCGTGCTCTAGTCCCTGGGATGCTGGGCAGCCGAGCATGGGTGCCAAAGAGGTTCCATTGTAATGGACTTTGAGTTGGGAAATCGAGGAGCGACAGCAATGCGGATGGCACCGTTGCAAAGCTGACTTTCTGCAGAAGAGGCACAGCTCAATTTTTTGCCCTGGCTCTTCGGCTTTGGGAGCAGAGGCCAACCGTTCTTGCTCTACTCCCTGGGATACTGGGCAGCCGAGCACGGGTGCCAAAGAGGTCCCATTGTAATGGACTTTGAGTTGGGAAATCGAGGAGCGACAGCAATGCGGATGGCACCGTTGCAAAGCTGACTTTCTGCAGAAGAGGCACAGCTCAAGTTTTTTGCCCTGGCTCTTCGGCTGTGGGAGCAGAGGCCAACCGTTCATGCTGTACTCCCTGGGATACTGGGCAGCCCATCACGGGTGCCAAAGAGGTCCCATTGTAATGGACTTTGAGTTGGGAAATGGACGAGCGACAGCAATGAGGATGGCACCGTTCCAAAGCTGACTTTCTGCAGAAGAGGCACAGCTCAAATTTTTTGCCCTGGCTCTTCGGCTGTGGGAGCAGAGGCCAACCGTTCGTACTCTACTACCTGGGATGCTGGGCAGCCCAGCACGGGTGCCAAAGAGGTTCCATTGTAATGGACTTTGAGTTTTGAAATCGAGGAGCGACAGCAATGCGGATGGCACCGTTGCAAAGCTGACTTTCTGCAGAAGAGGCACAGCTCAAGCTTTTTGCCCTGGCTCTTCGGCTGTGGGAGCAGAGGCCAACCGTTCGTGCTCTACTGCCTGGGATGCTGGGCAGCCGAGCACGGGTGCCAAAGAGGTTCCATTGTAATGGACTTTGAGTTGGGAAATCGAGGAACCTCAGCAATGCGGATGGCACCGTTGCAAAGCTGAGTTTCTGCAGAAGAGGCACAGCTCCAATTTTTTTGCCCTGGCTCTTCGGCTGTGGGAGCAGAGGCCAACCGTTCATGCTGTACTCCCTGGGATGCTGGGCAGCCCAGCACGGGTGCCAGAGACGTTCCATTGTAATGGACTTTGAGTTGGGAAATCGAGGAACCTCAGCAATGAGGATGGCACCGTTGCAAAGCTGACTTTCTGCAGAAGAGGCACAGCTCAAGTTTTTTGCCCTGGCTCTTCGGCTGTGGGAGCAGAGGCCAACCGTTCGTGCTCTACTCCCTGGGATGCTGGGCAGCCCAGCACGGGTGCCAAAGAGGTTCCATTTTAATGGACTTTTAATTGGGAAATGGAGGAGCGACAGCAATGCGGATGGCACCGTTGCAAAGCTGACTTTCTGCAGAAGAGGCACAGCTCAAGCTTTTTGCCCTGGCTCTTGGGCTGTGGGAGCAGAGGCCAACCGTTCGTGCTCTACTCCCTGGGATGCTGGGCAGCCCAGCACGGGTGCCAAAGAGGTTCCATTGTAATGGACTTTGAGTTTTGAAATCGAGGAGCAACAGCAATGCGGATGGCACCGTTGCAAAGCTGACTTTCTGCAGAAGAGGCACAGCTCAAGTTTTTTGCCCTGGCTCTTAGGCTGTAGGAGCAGAGGCCAACCGTTCGTGCTCTACTCCCTGGGATGCTGGGCAGCCCAGCACGGGTGCCAAAGAGGTTCCATTGTAATGGACTTTGAGTTGGGAAATTGAGGAACCTCAGCAATGCGGATGGCACTGTTGCAAAGCTGAGTTTCTGCAGAAGAGGCACAGCTCAAGTTTTTTGCCCTGGCTCTTCGGCTGTGGGAGCAGAGGCCAACCGTTCGTGCTCTACTCCCTGGGATGCTGGGCAGCCGAGCACGGGTGCCAGAGACTTTCCATTGTAATGGACTTTGAGTTGGGAAATGGAGGAACGACAGCAAAGCAGATGGCACCGTTGCAAAGCTGACTTTCTGCAGAAGAGGCACAGCTCAAGCTTTTTGCCCTGGCTTATCGGCTGTGGGAGCAGAGGCCAACCGTTCATGCTCTACTCCCTGGGATGCTGGGCAGCCCAGCACGGGTGCCAAAGAGGTTCCATTATAATGGACTTTGAGTTGGGAAATGGAGGAGCGACAGTAATGAGGATGGCACCGTTGCAAAGCTGACTTTCTGCAAAAGAGGCACAGCTCAAGTTTTTTGCCCTGGCTCTTCGGCTGTGGGAGCAGAGGCCAACCGTTCGTGCTCTACTCCCTGGGATGCTGGGCAGCCCAGCACGGGTGCCAATAAGGTTCCATTGTAATGGACTTTGAACTGGGAAATGGAGGAGCGACAACAAAGCGGATGGCACCGTTGCAAAGCTGACTTTCTGCAGAAGAGGCACAGCTCAAATTTTTTGCCCTGGCTCTTCGGCTGTGGGAGCAGAGGCCAACTGTTCGTGCTCTACTCCCTGGGATGCTGGGCAGCCGGGCACGGGTGCCAAAGAGGTTCCATTGTAATGGACTTCGAGTTGGGAAATGGAAGAGCGACAGGAAAGCGGATGGCACCGTTGCAAAGCTGACTTTCTGCAGAAGAGGCACAGCTCAAGTTTTTTGCCCTGGCTCTTCGGCTGTGGGAGCAGAGGCCAACCGTTCGTGCTCTACTCCCTGGGAAGCTGGGCAGCCCAGCACGGGTGCCATAGAGGTTCCATTGTAATGGACTTTGAGTTGGGAAATCGAGGAGCGACAGCAATGCGGATGGCACCGTTGCAAAGCTGACTTTCTGCAGAAGAGGCACAGCTCAAGCTTTTTGCCCTGGCTCTTCGGCTGTGGGAGCAGAGGCCAGCCGTTCGTGCTCTACTCCCTTGGATGCTGGGCTGCCCAGCATGTGTGCCAAAGAGGTTCCATTGTAATGGACTTTGAGTTGGGAAATCGAGGAACCTCAGCAATGCGGATGGCACCGTTGCAAAGCTGACTTTCTGCAGAAGAGGCACAGCTCAAGCTTTTTGCCCTGGCTCTTCGGCTGTGGGAGCAGAGGCTAACCGTTCGTGCTCTACTCCCTGGGATGCTGGGCAGCCCAGCACGGGTGCCAAAGAGGTTCCATTGTAATGGACTTTGAGTTGGGAAATGGAGGAGCGACAGCAATGCGGATGGCACCGTTGCAAAGCTGACTTTCTGCAGAAGAGGCACAGCTCAAGTTTTTTGCCCTGGCTCTTTGGCTGTGGGAGCAGAGGCCAACCGTTCGTGCTCTACTCCCTGGGATGCTGGGCAGTCCAGCACGGGTGCCACAGAGGTTCCATTGTAATCGACTTTGAGTTGGGAAATCGAGGAGCGACAGCAATGCGGATGACACCATTCCAAAGCTGACTTTCTGCAGAAGAGGCACAGCTCAAGTTTTTTGCCCTGGCTCTTCGGCTGTGGGAGCAGAGGCCAACCGTTCGTGCTCTACTCCCTGGGATGCTGGGCAGCCCAGCACGTGTGCCAAAGAGGTTCCATTGTAATGGACTTTTAATTGGGAAATCGAGGAGCGAAAGCAATGCGGATGGCACCGTTGCAAAGCTGACTTTCTGCAGAAGAGGCACAGCTCCAGTTTTTTGCCCTGGCTCTTCGGCTGTGGGAGTAGAGGCCAACCGTTCGTGCTCTACTCCCTGGGATGCTGGGCAGCCCAGCACGGGTGCCAAAGACGTTCCATTGTAATGGACTTTGAGTTTTGAAATGGAGGAGCGACAGCAATGCGGATGGCACCGTTGCAAAGCTGACTTTCTGCAGAAGAGGCACAGCTCAAGTTTTTTGCCCTGGCTCTTCGGCTGTGGGAGTAGAGGCCAACCGTTCGTGCTCTACTCCCTGGAATGCTGGGCAGCCGAGCACGGGTGCCAAAGAGGTTCCATTGTAATGGACTTTGAGTTGGGAAATCGAGGAACCTCAGCAATGCGGATGGCACCGTTGCAAAGCTGACTTTCTGCAGAAGAGGCACAGCTCAAGCTTTTTGCCCTGGCTCTTCGGCTGTGGGAGCAGAGGCTAACCGTTCGTGCTCTACTCCCTGGGATGCTGGGCAGCCGAGCACGGGTGCCAGAGACTTTCCATTGTAATGGACTTTGAGTTGGGAAATGGAGGAACGACAGCAAAGCAGATGGCACCGTTGCAAAGCTGACTTTCTGCAGAAGAGGCACAGCTCAAGTTTTTTGCCCTGGCTTATCGGCTGTGGGAGCAGAGGCCAACCGTTCATGCTCTACTCCCTGGGATGCTGGGCAGCCCAGCACGGGTGCCAAAGAGGTTCCATTATAATGGACTTTGAGTTGGGAAATGGAGGAGCGACAGTAATGAGGATGGCACCGTTGCAAAGCTGACTTTCTGCAAAAGAGGCACAGCTCAAGTTTTTTGCCCTGGCTCTTCGGCTGTGGGAGCAGAGGCCAACCGTTCGTGCTCTACTCCCTGGGATGCTGGGCAGCCCAGCACGGGTGCCAATAAGGTTCCATTGTAATGGACTTTGAACTGGGAAATGGAGGAGCGACAACAAAGCGGATGGCACCGTTGCAAAGCTGACTTTCTGCAGAAGAGGCACAGCTCAAATTTTTTGCCCTGGCTCTTCGGCTGTGGGAGCAGAGGCCAACTGTTCGTGCTCTACTCCCTGGGATGCTGGGCAGCCGGGCACGGGTGCCAAAGAGGTTCCATTGTAATGGACTTCGAGTTGGGAAATGGAAGAGCGACAGGAAAGCGGATGGCACCGTTGCAAAGCTGACTTTCTGCAGAAGAGGCACAGCTCCAGTTTTTTGCCCTGGCTCTTCGGCTGTGGGAGCAGAGGCCAACCGTTCGTGCTCTACTCCCTGGGAAGCTGGGCAGCCCAGCACGGGTGCCATAGAGGTTCCATTGTAATGGACTTTGAGTTGGGAAATCGAGGAGCGACAGCAATGCGGATGGCACCGTTGCAAAGCTGACTTTCTGCAGAAGAGGCACAGCTCAAGCTTTTTGCCCTGGCTCTTCGGCTGTGGGAGCAGAGGCCAGCCGTTCGTGCTCTACTCCCTTGGATGCGGGGCTGCCCAGCATGTGTGCCAAAGAGGTTCCATTGTAATGGACTTTGAGTTGGGAAATCGAGGAACCTCAGCAATGCGGATGGCACCGTTGCAAAGCTGACTTTCTGCAGAAGAGGCACAGCTCAAGCTTTTTGCCCTGGCTCTTCGGCTGTGGGAGCAGAGGCTAACCGTTCGTGCTCTACTCCCTGGGATGCTGGGCAGCCCAGCACGGGTGCCAAAGAGGTTCCATTGTAATGGACTTTGAGTTGGGAAATGGAGGAGCGACAGCAATGCGGATGGCACCGTTGCAAAGGTGACTTTCTGCAGAAGAGGCACAGCTCAAGTTTTTTGCCCTGGCTCTTTGGCTGTGGGAGCAGAGGCCAACCGTTCGTGCTCTACTCCCTGGGATGCTGGGCAGTCCAGCACGGGTGCCACAGAGGTTCCATTGTAATCGACTTTGAGTTGGGAAATCGAGGAGCGACAGCAATACGGATGACACCATTCCAAAGCTGACTTTCTGCAGAAGAGGCACAGCTCAAGTTTTTTGCCCTGGCTCTTCGGCTGTGGGAGCAGAGGCCAACCGTTCGTGCTCTACTCCCTGGGATGCTGGGCAGCCCAGCACGTGTGCCAAAGAGGTTCCATTGTAATGGACTTTTAATTGGGAAATCGAGGAGCGAAAGCAATGCGGATGGCACCGTTGCAAAGCTGACTTTCTGCAGAAGAGGCACAGCTCAAGTTTTTTGCCCTGGCTCTTCGGCTGTGGGAGTAGAGGCCAACCGTTCGTGCTCTACTCCCTGGGATGCTGGGCAGCCGAGCACGGGTGCCAAAGACGTTCCATTGTAATGGACTTTGAGTTTTGAAATGGAGGAGCGACAGCAATGCGGATGGCACCGTTGCAAAGCTGACTTTCTGCAGAAGAGGCACAGCTCAAGTTTTTTGCCCTGGCTCTTCGGCTGTGGGAGCAGAGGCCAACCGTTCGTGCTCTACTCCCTGGGATGGTGGGCAGGCGAGCACGGGTGCCAAAGAGGTTCCATTGTAATGGACTTTGAGTTGGGAAATCGAGGATCCTCAGCAATGCGGATGGCACTGTTGCAAAGCTGACTTTCTGCGGAAGAGGCACAGCTCAAGTTTTTTGCCCTGGCTCTTCGGCTGTGGGAGCAGAGGCCAACCGTTCGTGCTCTACTCCCTGGGATGCTGGGCAGCCGAGCACGGGTGCCAAAGAGGTTCCATTGTAATGGACTTTGAGTTGGGAAATCGAGGAACCTCAGCAATGCGGATGGCACCGTTGCAAAGCTGACTTTCTGCAGAAGAGGCACAGCTCAAGCTTTTTGCCCTGGCTCTTCGGCTGTGGGAGCAGAGGCTAACCGTTCGTGCTCTACTCCCTGGGATGCTGGGCAGCCGAGCACGGGTGCCAGAGACTTTCCATTGTAATGGACTTTGAGTTGGGAAATCGAGGAACGACAGCAAAGCAGATGGCACCGTTGCAAAGCTGACTTTCTGCAGAAGAGGCACAGCTCAAGTTTTTTGCCCTGGCTTATCGGCTGTGGGAGCAGAGGCCAACCGTTCATGCTCTACTCCCTGGGATGCTGGGCAGCCCAGCACGGGTGCCAAAGAGGTTCCATTATAATGGACTTTGAGTTGGGAAATGGAGGAGCGACAGTAATGAGGATGGCACCGTTGCAAAGCTGACTTTCTGCAAAAGAGGCACAGCTCAAGTTTTTTGCCCTGGCTCTTCGGCTGTGGGAGCAGAGGCCAACCGTTCGTGCTCTACTCCCTGGGATGCTGGGCAGCCCAGCATGGGTGCCAAAGAGGTTCCATTGTAATGGACTTTGAGTTGGGATATCGAGGAAACTCAGCAATGCGGATGGCACCGTTGCAAAGCTGACTTTCTGCAGAAGAGGCACAGCTCAAGTTTTTTGCCCTGGCTCTTCGGCTGTGGGAGCAGAGGCCAACCGTTCGTGCTCTACTCCCTGGGATGCTGGGCAGCCCAGCACGGGTGCCATAGAGGTTCCATTGTAATGGACTTTGAGTTGGGAAATGGAGGAGCGACAGCAATGCGGATGGCACCGTTGCAAAGCTGACTTTCTGCAGAAGAGGCACAGCTCAAGCTTTTTGCCCTGGCTCTTCGGCTGTGGGAGCAGAGGCCAGCCGTTCGTGCTCTACTCCCTGGGATGCTGGGCTGCCCAGCATGGGTGCCAAAGAGGTTCCATTGTAATGGACTTTGAGTTGGGAAATCGAGGAACCTCAGCAATGCGGATGGCACCGTTGCAAAGCTGACTTTCTGCAGAAGAGGCACAGCTCAAGCTTTTTGCCCTGGCTCTTCGGCTGTGGGAGCAGAGGCTAACCGTTCGTGCTCTACTCCCTGGGATGCTGGGCAGCCCAGCACGGGTGCCAAAGAGGTTCCATTGTAATGGACTTTGAGTTGGGAAATCGAGGAACCTCAGCAATGCGGATGGCAGCGTTGCAAAGGTGACTTTCTGCAGAAGAGGCACAGCTCAAGTTTTTTGCCCTGGCTCTTTGGCTGTGGGAGCAGAGGCCAACCGTTCGTGCTCTACTGCCTGGGATGCTGGGCAGCCCAGCACGGGTGCCACAGAGGTTCCATTGTAATCGACTTTGAGTTGGGAAATCGAGGAGCGACAGCAATACGGATGACACCATTCCAAAGCTGACTTTCTGCAGAAGAGGCACAGCTCCAGTTTTTTGCCCTGGCTCTTCGGCTGTGGGAGCAGAGGCCAACCGTTCGTGCTCTACTCCCTGGGATGCTGGGCAGCCCAGCACGGGTGCCAAAGAGGTTCCATTTTAATGGACTTTTAATTGGGAAATCGAGGAGCGAAAGCAATGCGGATGGCACCGTTGCAAAGCTGACTTTCTGCAGAAGAGGCACAGCTCAAGTTTTTTGCCCTGGCTCTTCGGCTGTGGGAGCAGAGGCCAACCGTTCGTGCTCTACTCCCTGGGATGCTGGGCAGCCCAGCACGGGTGCCAAAGACATTCCATTGTAATGGACTTTGAGTTTTGAAATGGAGGAGCGACAGCAATGCGGATGGCAGCGTTGCAAAGCTGACTTTCTGCAGAAGAGGCACAGCTCAAGTTTTTTGCCCTGGCTCTTCGGCTGTGGGAGCAGAGGCCAACCGTTCGTGCTCTACTCCCTGGGATGGTGGGCAGCCGAGCACGGGTGCCAAAGAGGTTCCATTGTAATGGACTTTGAGTTGGGAAATCGAGGATCCTCAGCAATGCGGATGGCACTGTTGCAAAGCTGACTTTCTGCAGAAGAGGCACAGCTCAAGTTTTTTGCCCTGTCTCTTCGGCTGTGGGAGCAGAGGCCAACCGTTCGTGCTCTACTCCCTGGGATGCTGGGCAGCCCAGCACGGGTGCCAAAGAGGTTCCATTGTAATGGACTTTGAGTTGGGAAATCGAGGAACCTCAGCAATGCGGATGGCACCGTTGCAAAGCTGACTTTCTGCAGAAGAGGCACAGCTCAAGCTTTTTGCCCTGGCTCTTCGGCTGTGGGAGCAGAGGCTAACCGTTCGTGCTCTACTCCCTGGGATGCTGGGCAGCCGAGCACGGGTGCCAGAGACTTTCCATTGTAATGGACTTTGAGTTGGGAAATCGAGGAACGACAGCAAAGCAGATGGCACCGTTGCAAAGCTGACTTTCTGCAGAAGAGGCACAGCTCAAGTTTTTTGCCCTGGCTTATCGGCTGTGGGAGCAGAGGCCAACCCTTCGTGCTCTATTCCCTGGGATGCTGGGCAGCCCAGCACGGGTGCCACAGAGGTTCCATTGTAATCGACTTTGAGTTGGGAAATGGAGGAGCGACAGCAATACGGTTGGCACCATTCCAAAGCTGACTTTCTGCAGAAGAGGCACAGCTCAAGTTTTTTGCCCTGGCTCTTCGGCTGTGGGAGCAGAGGCCAACCGTTCGTGCTCTACTCCCTGGGATGCTGGGCAGCCCAGCACGGGTGCCAAACAGGTTCCATTGTAATGGACTTTGAGTTGGGATATCGAGGAAACTCAGCAATGCGGATGGCACCGTTGCAAAGCTGACTTTCTGCAGAAGAGGTACAGCTCAAGTTTTTTGCCCTGGCTCATCGGCTGTGGGAGCAGAGGCCAACTGTTCGTGCTCTACTGCCTGGGATGCTGGGCAGCCCAGCACGGGTGCCAAAGAGGTTCCATTGTAATGGACTTTGAGTTGGGAAATCGAGGAGCAACAGCAATGCGGATGGCACCGTTGCAAAGCTGACTTTCTGCAGAAGAGGCACAGCTAACGTTTTTTGCCCTGGCTCTTCGGCTGTGGGAGCAGAGGCCAACCGTTAGTGCTCTACTCCCTGGGATGCTGGGCAGCCGACCAAGTGTGCCATAGAGGTTCCATTGTAATGGACTTTGAGTTGGGAAATGGAGGAGCGACAGCAATGCAGATGGCACCGTTGCAAAGGTGACTTTCTGCAGAAGAGGCACAGCTCAAGTTTTTTGCCCTGGCTCATCGGCTGTGGGAGCAGAGTCCAACCATTAGTGCTCTACTCCCTGGGAGGCTGGGCAGCCCAGCACGGGTGCCAAAGAGGTTCCATTGTAATGGACTTTGAGTTGGGAAATGGAGGAGCGACAGCAATGCGGATGGCACCGTTGCAAAGCTGACTTTCTGCAGAAGAGGTACAGCTCAAGTTTTTTGCCCTGGCTTATTGACTGTGGGAGCAGAGGCCAGCCGTTCGTGCTCTACTCCCTGGGATGCTGGGGTGCCCAGCACGGGTGCCAAAGAGGTTCCATTTTAATGGACTTTGAGTTGGGAAATGGAGGAGCGACAGCAAAGCGGATGGCACCGTTGCAAAGCTGACTTTCTGCAGAAGAGGCACAGCTCAAGCTTTTTGCCCTGGCTCTTCGGCTGTGGGAGCAGAGGCCAGCCATTCGTGCTCTACTCCCTGGGATGCTGGGCTGCCCAGCACGGGTGCCAAAGAGGTTCTATTGTAATGGACTTTGAGTTGGGATATCGAGGAAACTCAGCAATGCGGATGGCACCATTGCAAAGCTGACTTTCTGCAGAAGAGGTACAGCTCAAGTTTTTTGCCCTGGCTCATCGGCTGTGGGAGCAGAGGCCAACTGTTCGTGCTCTACTGCCTGGGATGCTGGGCAGCCCAGCACGGGTGCCAAAGAGGTTCCATTGTAATGGACTTTGAGTTGGGAAATGGAGGAGCAACAGCAATGCGGATGGCACCGTTGCAAAGCTGACTTTCTGCAGAAGAGGCACAGCTCAAGCTTTTTGCCCTGGCTCTTCGGCTGTGGGAGCAGAGGCCAACCGTTAGTGCTCTACTCCCTGGGATGCTGGGCAGCCGACCAAGTGTGCCAGAGAGGCTCCATTGTAATGGACTTTGATTTGGGAAATGGAGGAGCGACAGCAATGCAGATGGCACCGTTGCAAAGCTGACTTTCTGCAGAAGAGGCACAGCTCAAGTTTTTTGCCCTGGCTTATTGACTGTGGGAGCAGAGGCCAGCCGTTCGTGCTCTACTCCCTGGGATGCTGGGGTGCCCAGCACGGGTGCCAAAGAGGTTCCATTTTAATGGACTTTGAGTTGGGAAATGGAGGAGCGACAGCAAAGCGGATGGCACCGTTGCAAAGCTGACTTTCTGCAGAAGAGGCACAGCTCAAGCTTTTTGCCCTGGCTCTTCGGCTGTGGGAGCAGAGGCCAGCCATTCGTGCTCTACTCCCTGGGATGCTGGGCTGCCCAGCACGGGTGCCAGAGAGGTTCCATTGTAATGGACTTTGAGTTGGGAAATCGAGGAACGCCAGCAAAGCGGATGGTACCGTTGCAAAGCTGACTTTCTGCAGAAGAGGCACAGCTCAAGCTTTTTGCCCTGGCTCTTCGGCTGTGGGAGCAGAGGCCAACCGTTCGTGCTCTACTCCCTGGGATACTGGGCAGCCGAGCACGGGTGAAAAAGAGGTTCCATTGTAATGGACTTTGAGTTGGGAAATGGAGGAGCGACAGCAATGCGGATGGCACCGTTGCAAAGCTGACTTTCTGCAGAAGAGGCACAGCTCCAGTTTTTTACCCTGGCTCTTCGGCTGTGGGAGCAGAGGCCAACCGTTCGTGCTCTACTCCTTGGGATGCTGGGCAGCCCAGCAGGGTTGCCAAAGAGGTTCCATTGTAATGGACTTTGAGTTGGGAAATGGAGGAGCGACAGCAAAGCGGATGGCACCGTTGCAAAGCTGACTTTCTGCAGAAGAGGCACAGCTCAAGTTTTTTGCCCTGGCTCATCGGCTGTGGGAGCAGAGGCCAACCGTTCGTGCTCTACTCCCTGGGATGCTGGGCAGCCCAGCAGGGTTGCCAAAGAGGTTCCATTGTAATGGACTTTGAGTTGGGAAATGGAGGAGCGACAGCAAAGCGGATGGCACCGTTGCAAAGCTGACTTTCTGCAGAAGAGGCACAGCTCAAGTTTTTTGCCCTGGCTCATCGGCTGTGGGAGCAGAGGCCAACCGTTCGTGCTCTACTCCCTGGGATGCTGGGCAGCCCAGCACGGGTGCCAAAGAGGTTCCATTGTAATGGACTTTGAGTTGGGAAATCGAGGAGCGACAGCAAAGCGGAATGCACCATTGCAAAGCTGACTTTCTGCAGAAGAGGCACAGCTCAAGCTTTTTGCCCTGGCTCTTAGGCTGTGGGAGCAGAGGCCAACCGTTCGTGCTCTACTCCCTGGGATGCTGGGCAGCCGAGCACAGGTGCCAAAGAGGTTCCATTGTAATGGACTTTGAGTTGGGAAATGGAGGAGCGACAGCAAAGCGGATGGCACCATTGCAAAGCTGACTTTCTGCAGAAGAGGCACAGCTCAAGTTTTTTGCCCTGGCTCTTCGGCTGTGGGAGCAGAGGCCAACCGTTCGTGCTCTACTCCCTGGGATGCTGGGCAGCTGAGCACGGGTGCCAAAGAGGTTCCATTGTAATGGACTTTGAGTTGGGAAATCGAAGAGCGACAGCAAAGCGGATGGCACCATTGCAAAGCTGACTTTCTGCAGAAGAGGCACAGCTCAAGTTTTTTGCCCTGGCTCTTCGGCTGTGGGAGCAGAGGCCAACCGTTTGTGCTCTACTCCCTGGGATGCTGGGCAGCCCAGCACGGGTGCCATAGAGGTTCCATTGTAATGGACTTTGAGTTGGGAAATCGAAGAGCGACAGCACAGCGGATGGCACCGTTGCAAAGCTGACTTTCTGCAGAAGAGGCACAGCTCCAGTTTTTTGCCCTGGCTCTTCGGCTGTGGGAGCAGAGGCTAACCGTTCGTGCTCTACTCCCTGGGATGCTGGGCAGCCCAGCACGGGTGCCAGAGAGGTTCCATTGTAATGGACTTTGAGTTGGGAAATGGAGGAGCGACAGCAATGCGGATGGCACCGTTGCAAAGCTGACTTTCTGCAGAAGAGGCACAGCTAACGTTTTTTGCCCTGGCTCTTCGGCTGTGGGAGCAGAGGCCAACCGTTAGTGCTCTACTCCCTGGGATGCTGGGCAGCCGACCAAGTGTGCCAGAGAGGCTCCATTGTAATGGACTTTGAGTTGGGAAATGGAGGAGCGACAGCAATGCAGATGGCACCGTTGCAAAGGTGACTTTCTGCAGAAGAGGCACAGCTCAAGTTTTTTGCCCTGGCTCTTTGGCTGTGGGAGCAGAGTCCTACCATTAGTGCTCTACTCCCTGGGAGGCTGGGCAGCCCAGCACGGGTGCCAAAGAGGTTCCATTGTAATGGACTTTGAGTTGGGAAATGGAGGAGCGACAGCAATGCGGATGGCACCGTTGCAAAGCTGACTTTCTGCAGAAGAGGTATAGCTCAAGTTTTTTGCCCTGCCTTATTGACTGTGGGAGCAGAGGCCAGCCGTTCGTGCTCTACTCCCTGGGATGCTGGGCAGCCGAGCACGGGTGCCAAAGAGGTTCCATTGTAATGGACTTTGAGTTGGGAAATGGAGGAGCGACAGCAATGCGGATGGCACCGTTGCAAAGCTGACTTTCTGCAGAAGAGGCACAGCTCAAGTTTTTTACCCTGGCTCTTCGGCTGTGGGAGCAGAGGCCAACCGTTCGTGCTCTACTCCTTGGGATGCTGGGCAGCCCAGCAGGGTTGCCAAAGAGGTTCCATTGTAATGGACTTTGAGTTGGGAAATGGAGGAGCGACAGCAAAGCGGATGGCACCGTTGCAAAGCTGACTTTCTGCAGAAGAGGCACAGCTCAAGTTTTTTGCCCTGGCTCATCGGCTGTGGGAGCAGAGGCCAACCGTTCGTGCTCTACTCCCTGGGATGCTGGGCAGCCCAGCACGGGTGCCAAAGAGGTTCCATTTTAATGGACTTTGAGTTGGGAAATGGAGGAGCGACAGCAATGCGGATGGCACCGTTGCAAAGCTGATTTTCTGCAGAAGAGGCACAGCTCAAGTTTTTTGCCCTGGCTCTTTGTCTGTGGGAGCAGAGGCCAACCGTTCGTGCTCTACTCCCTGGGATACTGGGCAGCCGAGCACGGGTGCCAAAGAGGTTCCATTGTAATGGACTTTGAGTTGGGAAATCGAGGAGCGACAGCAAAGCGGAATGCACCATTGCAAAGCTGACTTTCTGCAGAAGAGGCACAGCTCAAGTTTTTTGCCCTGGCTCTTAGGCTGTGGGAGCAGAGGCCAACCGTTCGTGCTCTACTGCCTGGGATGCTGGGCAGCCCAGCACGGGTGCCAAAGAGGTTCCATTGTAATGGACTTTGAGTTGGGAAATGGAGGAGCGACAGCAAAGCGGATGGCACCATTGCAAAGCTGACTTTCTGCAGAAGAGGCACAGCTCAAGTTTTTTGCCCTGGCTCTTCGGCTGTGGGAGCAGAGGCCAACCGTTTGTGCTCTACTGCCTGGGATTCTGGGCAGCCGGGCACGGGTGCCAGAGAGGTTCCATTATAATGGACTTTGAGTTGGGAAATGGAGGAGCAACAGCAATGCGGATGGCACCGTTGCAAAGCTGACTTTCTGCAGAAGAGGCACAGCTCAAGTTTTTTGCCCTGGCTCTTCGGCTGTGGGAGCAGAGGCCAACCGTTTGTGCTCTACTGCCTGGGATTCTGGGCAGCCGGGCACGGGTGCCAGAGAGGTTCCATTGTAATGGACTTTGAGTTGGGAAATGGAGGAGCGACAGCAATGCGGATGGCGCCGTTGCAAAGCTGACTTTCTGCAGAAGAGGCACAGCTCAAGCTTTTTGCCCTGGCTTATCGACTGTGGGAGCAGAGGCCAACCGTTCGTGCTCTACTCCCTGGGATGCTGGGCAGCCGGGCACGGGTGCCAAAGAGGTTCCATTGTAATGGACTTTGAGTTGGGAAATGGAGGAGCGACAGCAATGCGGATGGCACCGTTGCAAAGCTGATTTTCTGCAGAAGAGGCACAGCTCAAGTTTTTTGCCCTGGCTCTTCGGCTGTGGGAGCAGAGGCCAACCGTTCGTGCTCTACTGCCTGGGATGCTGGGCAGCCCAGCACGGGTGCCAAAGAGGTTCCATTGTAATGGACTTTGAGTTGGGAAATGGAGGAGCGACAGCAATGCGGATGGCACCGTTGCAAAGCTGACTTTCTGCAGAAGAGGCACAGCTCAAGTTTTTTGCCCTGGCTCTTCGGCTGTAGGAGCAGAGGCCAACCGTTCGTGCTCTACTGCCTGGGATGCTGGGCAGCCCAGCACGGGTGCCAAAGAGGTTCCATTGTAATGGACTTTGAGTTGGGAAATGGAGGAGCGACAGCAATGCGGATGGCACCGCTGCAAATCTGACTTTCTGCAGAAGAGGCACAGCTCAAGTGTTTTGCCGTGTCTCTTCGGCTGTGGGAGCAGAGGCCAACCGTTCGTGCTCTACTCCCTGGGATGCTGGGCAGCCCAGCACGGGTGCCAAAGAGGTTCCATTGTAATGGACTTTGAGTTGGGAAATCGAGGAGCAACAGCAATGCGGATGGCACCGTTGCAAAGCTGACTTTCTGCAGAAGAGGCACAGCTCAAACTTTTTGCCCTGGCTCTTCGGCTGTGGGAGCAGAGGCCAACCGTTCGTGCTCTACTGCCTGGGATGCTGGGCAGCCGAGCACGGGTGCCAAAGAGGTTCCATTGTAATGGACTTTGAGTTGGGAAATGGAGGAGCGACAGCAATGCGGATGGCACCGTTGCAAAGCTGACTTTCTGCAGAAGAGGCAAGCTCAAGCTTTTTGCCCTGGCTCTTCGGCTGTGGGAGCAGAGGCCAACCGTTCATGCTCTACTCCCTGGGATGCTGGGCAGGCGAGCACGGGTGCCAAAGAGGTTCCATTGTAAAGGACTTTGAGTTGGGAAATGGAGGAGCGACAGCAATGCGGATGGCACCGTTGCAAAGCTGACTTTCTGCAGAAGAGGCAAGCTCAAGCTTTTTGCCCTGGCTCTTCGGCTTTGGGAGCAGAGGCCAACCATTCGTGCTCTACTCCCTGGGATGATGGGCACCCGAGCACGGGTGCCAAAGAGGTTCCATTGTAATGGACTTTGAGTTGGGAAATGGAGGAGCGACAGCAATGCGGATGGCACCGTTGCGAAGCTGACTTTCTGCAGAAGAGGCACAGCTCCAGTTTTTTGCCCTGGCTCTTCGGCTGTGGGAGCAGAGGCCAACCGTTCGTGCTCTACGGCCTGGAATGCGGGGCAGCCCAGCACAGGTGCCAGAGAGTTTCCATTGTAATGGACTTTGAGTTGGGAAATGGAGGAGCGACAGCAATGTGGATGGCATCGTTGCAAAGCTGACTTTCTGCAGAAGAGGCACAGCTCAAGTTTTTTGCCCTGGCTCTTCGGCTGTGACAGCAGAGGCCAACCGTTCGTGCTCTACTCCCTGGGATGCTGGGCAGCCCAGCACGGGTGCCATAGATGTCCCATTGTAATGGACTTTGAGTTGGGAAATGGAGGAGCGACAGCAATGCGGATGGCACCGTTGCAAAGCTGACTTTCTGCAGAAGAGGCACAGCTCCAGTTTTTTGCCCTGGCTCTTCGGCTGTGACAGCAGAGGCCAACCGTTCGTGCTCTACTCCCTGGGATGCTGGGCAGCCGAGCACAGGTGCCAGAGAGTTTCCATTGTAATGGACTTTGAGTTGGGAAATCGAGGAGCGACAGCAATGCGGATGGCACCGCTGCAAATCTGACTTTCTGCAGAAGAGGCACAGCTCAAGTTTTTTGCCCTGGCTCTTCGGCTGTGGGAGCAGAGGCCAACCGTTCGTGCTCTACTCCCTCGGATACTGGGCAGTCGAGTACGGGTGCCAAAGAGGTCCCATTGTAATGGACTTTGAGTTGGGAAATGGAGGAGCGACAGCAATGCGGATGGCACCGTTGCAAAGCTGACTTTCTGCAGAAGAGGCACAGCTCAAGCTTTTTGCCCTGGCTCTTCGGCTGTAGGAGAAGAGGCCAACCGTTCGTGCTCTACTCCCTGGGATGCTGGGCAGCCGAGCACGGGTGCCATAGATGTCCCATTGTAATGGACTTTGAGTTGGGAAATCGAGGAGCAACAGCAATGCGGATGGCACTGTTGCAAAGCTGACTTTCTGCAGAAGAGGCACAGCTCAAGCTTTTTGCCCTGGCTCTTCGGCTGTGGGAGCAGAGGCCAACCGTTCATGCTCTACTGCCTGGGATGCTGGGCTGCCCAGCACGGGTGCCAAAGAGTTTCCATTGTAATGGACTTTGAGTTGGGAAATCGAGGAACCTCAGCAATTCGGATGGCACCGTTGCGAAGCTGACTTTCTGCAGAAGAGGCACAGCTCAGGCTTTTTGACCTGGCTCTTCGGCTGTGGGAGTAGACGCCAGCCGTTCTTGCTCTACTCCCTGGGATGCTGGGCAGCCGAGCACGGGTGCCAAAGAGGTTCCATTGTAATGGACTTTGAGTTGGGAAATCGAGGAGCAACAGCAATGCGGATGGCACCGTTGCAAAGCTGACTTTCTGCAGAGGAGGCACAGCTCAAACTTTTTGCCCTGGCTCTTCGGCTGTGGGAGCAGAGGCCAACCGTTCGTGCTCTACTCCCTGGGATGCTGGGCAGCCGAGCACGGGTGCCAAAGAGGTTCCATTGTAATGGACTTTGAGTTGGGAAATGGAGGAGCGACAGCAATGCGGATGGCACCATTGCAAAGCTGACTTTCTGCAGAAGAGGCACAGCTCAAGCTTTTTGCCCTGGCTCTTCGGCTGTGGGAGCAGAGGCCAACCGTTCGTGCTCTACTCCCTGGGATGCTGGGCAGGCGAGCACGGGTGCCAAAGAGGTTCCATTGTAAAGGACTTTGAGTTTTGAAATGGAGGA